>NC_142023.1:8717331-8909831 GCF_049901735.1 Notechis scutatus
GCACTTCTACCACACGATGGAGCTGTTGGCACCTCACAAAAGCATCTAAGGCTCCTGGCAAGATTTCGAAGAATTAAATGTAGGTGAGACAGGAAGGTGGGCTAACAAGGACAGTTTAAACCACCAACAGAATTTAAAGGTTACCTTGCAAGAAGCAAAACCAGTCACAAATGATATTACTTAGTGCCAGGTTTTCTATCTAGTAGCAACTCTGGACAAAAAGGAGGAGGAAGTGGAGGGGGGAGGTTTCATCAGTTATTTCATCTGGGGGTCTGTTCGTTGAGCAGGGGGTTGGACTAGAAGATCTCCAAGGTCCCGCCCAACCCTATTATTCTATGTTCCCTGCGCATTTTCATTTCCCGCTCAGGAGTGTGGTTTGGCTGCTTCTTAAAACACAACAGTAGCAAAGAGATTTCAGCTTCTCCAGGGGATGATCCTAACTAATTAAGGATCACAACCATATCAGAGTAAGGGCACAAAACACATTGTTTGTCTCTAAAAGAGCTTTCACATTGTCCTAAACATGTGAAGACAATTTACCTGATCTTGGTGGAGACCTTCTATTCTTTGCAAAATCTCACTCTGGAAAGTTAATTTTACACTATTTGCAAAATCTTCTGAACGAATCTCAATCTATCAATCTATCTATCTATCTATCTATCTATCTATCTATCTATCTATCTATCTATCTATCTATCTATCTATCTATCTATCTATCTATCTATCTCTAATTCTATCTCTACCTAATTCTATCTCTACCTATCTCTACCTAATTCTATCATCTTATCTATCTCTTCTATCTCTATCTATTATCTATCTATTATCTATCTATCTATCTACCGTATATCTAATTCTACCTATCATTCTATCCACTGTACATCAACACCTTTAACCACATTTAGGTCAGTAGTCACTGTCCGGACAATTGTGTCTAGTTTTCTTGGCACAACCTCTGTGCGAGATGCCTATCTTTGCAAAGACGCAATCATTCCCAACCCAAAAGCCGGACCTTGAGTGTCTGCATTGCGTGCTGCCAACAACTCCATTAAAGATCTTTGGAGATCCAGGGAATGTTTGGGTTGACTGGCTGGCTTAGATGTTTTGTGGTGGAGATGAGATCCAATTTCTCTTGACGGAAATCTGCCTAAGCCGTCGCTGGTCTGCATTATTGATTTACGGAAACTTTGCCTCTGCAAATGAAGCCAGAGGGCACAATCTGACAAGGATTGGTTAGAAGAAAGGAGACAACGGCCGTCCGATGGAGATGAGGAAGTCCATGAGGGAATAACAGCCATGGTTCAGTGTAAGATCCGAAGGCAAAGGGATGTAGCCCCAGAGAGAAACTTTCCACTGTCGTTCTGAACTAATCTTCTGAAGCCCACAGAAATGCATTAAGACGTCAAATTAGCTAAGACAGGGAGGAGAAGGTGCCCATGGTGGTTCTGTAAGAAGAAAAAAGTTATTTAGCCTTGGGCTGAAGAAAATATGGGCCATCCCAGTGCCCTAAAGATGCTTTATAGATTAGATTAACAGAGTTGGAAGGGACCTTATAGGTCATCTAGTTCAACCCCCTCGCTCAAGCAGGAGACCCTACGCCATTTCTGACAAATGGCAGTCCAGGCTCAAGGGATGAAGCTTCCACAACTTCTGAAGGCAACTTCTGTTCCATGGGTTGACTGTTCTCACTGTCAGAAAATTCCTCCTTATTTCCAGGTTGAATCTCTCCTTGATCAGTTTCCATCCATTGTTCCTTGTCTGGCCTTCAAAGGTGCTTTAGAAAATAGCTTGACCCCTTCCTCCTCTCTGGAGCAGCGCTTCTAATATTGGAAGGCTGCTCTCCTGTCTCCCCTGGTCCTTCTCTTCACTAGACTAGCCAGGCCCAGTTCCTGTAACCGTTCTTCATATATTTTAGTCTCCAGTCCCCTCATCATCCTGGTTGCTCTTCTCGGCACTTTTTCTAGAGTCTCAACATCTTTTTTTATAGTGTGGTGACCAAAGCTGGATACAGTATTCTAGATGTGGTCTTACTAAGGCTTTATAGAGTAGTATTAGTACCACACACGATCTTGATTGTGTCCCTCTGGTAATGCAACAGGATTGTGTTGGGTTGTTTTTTTTGGCTGCATATAGGGCTAGCTGAAATCAGTTGGCTCAGCTGATATAGGAAAGGATTCTGCAGAACTCTCTTCCCTTTTATAGGCTCCCTGGATGGTTGATGTGCCAACAAAAGAAGAAAACCCCCTCTTGCTGGCCAGGAGACAAAAAGGGGGGGGAAGGAGGGAAGAGGGAAAATTAAAAAAAATCCAGCCTTGGCATTGATTCTTAAAGCTGAATACTAGTTCTTAATTGCTAGACACTGATTTATTAAACTTCAGTGAGGAGAAGAGAGCCTAGATGAGCTGGTCTTTTAGCAGAGCTGAAGGGTTGGATCTGTTATTGATCATCTCTCTTGGATGCAGCCTGATTAATAGTCTTGCTGGAATCTAGTAAATACCTCATTTAAGAGGAAGACTTTTAAAAAAGCACTTCTAAACAGTATATGGAGAGGAGACCACTACAAACTCTTAGAATTGTAGGGATGGAGAAGGGAGAAGGAGAAGGAAAAAAGGAGGAGGAGGAGGAAGAAGAGGAAGAGGAGGAGGAGGAGGAGGAGGAGGAGGAGGAGGAGGAGGAGGAGGAGGAGGAGGAGGAGGAGGAAGAAGAAGAAGAAGAAGAAGAAGAAGAAGAAGAAGAAGAAGAAGAAGAAGAAGAAGAAGAAGAAGAAGAAGAAGAAGAAGAAGAAGAAGAAGAAGAAGAAGAAGAAGAAGAAGAAGAAGAAGAAGAAGAAGAAGAAGAAGCTTAGTTGTTTTCTTGCAGATGTCTCATTGCCCAACTAGGTAACGTCATGAGTGATAGATGGAAGTGGGGATTGCAGACAGGAGGAGGAAGAGGAGAAGGAGGAGGAGGACAATGACTGTGGGGTCCTTGGTGCTCTCTGAACTTGGTTGTTTTCTTACAGATGTTTCATTGCCCAACTAGGCAATGTCATCAGTGCTAGACAGAAGTGGGGATTGCATGGAGGAGGAGGAAGAGGTTTCTGAAACATCTGCAAGAAACCACCCAGCTCAGAGAGCACCAGGGACCCTGTAATTCAACCCCCAGCTACAAATACTCCCTTCAACCATAAGGAGGAAATGTTGGTGGAGGCAGGCAAATATCTGCTAGCCACCAGAAGAACTACGGGCACCCACAACGCACAGCCCTACCTCCTGACTCCATCCAGCATGCCAGCCTCCGTGACACAAGAAAACCAGATTTATCACGAGCCTCATGTCTGAATGCTATAAATAATGAGGTTGGTTGCGAATTTCAGAGTGAGAGAGAGAGAGACAAAAAATATATCCGTCACCGAGGGTCAAAAGTCAGCCCTCCAGAGCACCCGATGTCTGCACACGTGTCTGGCTAATAAATTGGTTAATTAAAAACACACACAAACACACAAAAGAAGTGGGGAGGAAAGAAGACAAGGTCCAGCTCTTTGAAGTAGAAAAACATAAGCCTGTGTTTTTATGTTTGGTGGACAGAAGAGAGGAGGGGTATTAGGAGGGCTTGAGAGAATCACAGGCTGGGTTCAAAGGCTTAACAACACACTCATTAAAAAGCTTGGCTGCCAAATGCTGTTTGCCTTCCTCTTCGAAACTGTCCGCATTAATAATGAGGGACTCCACTTACAAGGTATTTACATAAAGGATTGTTCCCTTGCTGTGGCCACAGACAGCAAATACTGGGATGATCAAGCAAAGGAGGGGGGGGATTAAAAAGAAGGCAGTGGTAGGCCAGTAGGCTGGGCCTGGTAAAACACCCACCCACCTACCCAGGGAAAGGATGATTTAGATATTTGGAGGTTGGAGCTAACTCAGAATAACGTTCAACCAGGCAGAGATAAGGAGGAGTAGGACTGTGGGGTCCTTGGTGCTTTCTCAGATTGGCTGTTTTCTTGCAGAAGTTTCCCAACCCAACTAGGTAACGGCATCAGTGCTAGGAGGGAGTAGGTTTTGTGGAAAGAAAGAAGAAAGAAGAAAGAAAGAAAGAAAGAAAGAAAGAAAGAAAGAAAGAAAGAAAGAAAGAAAGAAAGAAAGAAAGAAAGAAAAAAGAAGAAAAGAAGAAGGAAGGAAGAGGAAGGAAGGAAGGAAGGAAGGAAGGAAGGAAGGTAGGTAGGTGGGGAAAGTGAATAGAACTCATATAGATTTAGTAAGGGAAGGAAATTTCTGCTCCCTAATGGATGAAGAGTTTTAATTGGGGCTGACTCTCGCTAACCACCAGGACGCTCAAGAAAATTAAGATTATCGAATAATTGACCTCCTTAGTATATTTTACACCCTTATCTTGCTCTGACAGAGCTTAACTACCAGGTGCTGACAATTACCTTCCTATATTGTCCTGTTTGTGGAATCCTCCTACTTGAATTATTCAGAGAAATCTGAATATTAGTGTCTATTTATCCAGCTAATGGCCCAAACAGTAATGGAAAGAGGATACATCTCTAAACCACTTGTATTGGACCCATTTCCAGATTGGATGCTAGACGCTATCACAAAATTTCTCTGTACACTGTACACTCTCCGTTTTAAACCCAGACAGGTACCCAACCAACTTCAAGCCAAAGGGAGGACTAGAATTCACGGTCTCCCAGTTTCTAGGTCAGCACCTTAAGCCCTGCACCCAACAGGATCTCAAACGGTGCCAATGGGCACAGTGGAAAATTAACTGCGTAAGAGAAAAGACTTGGTTCATTCACAGGCCATGGTTGAGCTAAGATCATCAAACAAGGGAACAACAGCGGAGCAACAGGTCTAAGTTTTTCTATCGGTTGAATGAAACCTAAATCCAACTGAGGACAATGTACAGTTTGGAAGGGATTGCTACCCACATGACTGAGAAGAAGGGGATAGTAATAGCAACAGCACTTAGACTTAGATACCGCTTCATAGTGCTTCACAGCTGTCTCTAAGTGGTTTGCCGAGTCAGCCTATCACCCCCAACAATCTGGGTCCTCATTTGACCCACCTCAGAAGGATAGAAGGCTGAGTCAACCTTGAGCAGGTCAGGATCAAACTCAAGGCTGTGGGCAGAATCAGCCTGCAATGCTGCATTCTAACCACTGCTCCATTATGGATGATGATGATGATGATGGAAAAGTAGGAAGAGGAGGAGAAAATGGAGGAGGAAGAGGAGGACGAGAATGAGGACAAGGGATGTTCATGATAATGGAGAAGAAGTAGAAGGAGGGGAAGGAGGAGGTGGAGGTGGAGAAGGAGGAGGAGGAGGAGAGGGAGAGGGAGAAGGAGGAGAAAAAGAAGGAGGGATAGTAATAGCGCTTAGATTTATGTACCTCTTCACAGTGTTTTACAGCCTCTCTAAGCAGTTTATAGAGTCAGCATATCAACCCCCAACAATCTGGGTCCTCATTTGACTGACCTTGGTAGGATGGAAAGCTGAGTCAACCTTGAGCCCATCAGGGTCGAACTTCTGGCGGCGGGCAGAGTCATCCTGCAATCCTGCATTCTAACCACTGCACCACCATTTGCCACGGATGCTAAATGCCGTTCCAGGCTACCCTGGCATCTCATTCCCAGTATCCAGCTTCTTCTGCCTTCCTCCAACGGTTGTGTGTTCTAGAAAAAAACAAAGGATATAAGCCAATAAAACTGCAAGCCAAGATTTAATATTCTGGGGACTCCCTTGCCAATCAAATCAGGCCGCCAGCGCCGTGCTGGCCTCACAGATGTTAGAGATTTTTTAATTCACTGTAAATTTTGATGCATCGTATTTATCCCTACTTTGGACTAGCATAATTATCCCCTGCTTTCTTTCCTCGCTTGTAGTCATTTCAGAGGAATCCGATGAGCTGCTGAATGAGAGAATGCCGATGAAAACGGCACTGTTAAACTTCTGCCTCACTTTCCAACCTAGAACCTGTGATGACACAGCTCATCAGTCTGGAACCCACATCACGTATCTGATATTAACACAATTGAGAAAGTCCAGAAATATTTCACAAGAAGAGTTCTCCACTCCTCTACTCGTTGCAGAATACCTTATGCCACCAGACTTGAAATTCTAGACCTAGAAAACCTTGAATCACGCCGCCTTCAGTCCGATCTAAGTATAGTATATAAAATCATACATTGCAATGTCCTACCTGTCAATGAATACTTCAGCTTCAACCATAACAATACAAGAGCACACAATAGATACAAACTCAATGTTAACCGCACCAAACTTGATTGCAGGAAATACGACTCCTTACTGGGCTAATCCTGTAAGGAAGGCAGGAAAGAAACATTCTGGTGTTGCTTACAGAAACTGCCTCTCCATTAACCCTTATTACATTCTTGGCAGGACTAGACTTCCTGTCTCAGGAACTTCTCTGGAGTTTTTTTCCCCTCCTTTGCTGGTACTTTGCTTGTGTGGAGTGACCATTTAAAGTTACAGAGGCACTGAAAAAAGTGACTTATGACCATTTTTCACACTTACAACTGTTGCAGCATCCCCACAGTCATGAGAGACCAGGCAAGGAGATGCGTGCCTCGATGTGAGTGATATTGAGTTGGCCACGCCCAGCCAATACCATGACCACCAAGTCACACCCACCAATTAAGCCACGCCCACAGAACCGGTTGTTAAAAAATTTGAATCCCACCCCAGGTCATAAGTCACATTTCCCCCCTGCCATTGTAACTTTGAACTGTCGCTAAAAATGAACTGTTGTAAGTTTAAGGGCTACCTGTATTTACTTCCTGGATCTTAAGCCCTGCTCAAACTTAAGGTCTAAGAATCCAGCGTGACTGGGAGCCAGTTTAGTTTTCCAGCATGGTCTAAAATAATTTTTCCCCCTTTAATTCTACTTAGTTTTCTGCTTTTTGGGAAAGCCAAAAAGAAAGAAAGAAAGAAAGAAAGAAAGAAAGAAAGAAAGAAAGAAAGAAAGAAAGAAAGAAAGAAAGAAAGAAAGAAAGAAAGAAAGAAAGAAAGAAAGAAAGAAAGAAAGAAAGAAAGAAAGAAAGAAAGAAAGAAAGAAAGAAAGAAAGAAAGAAAGAAAGAAAGAAAGAGGTCCTACCACCTAAAAACTCCTCGACTTACAACAGTTCATTTAGAGACCATTGAAAGCTACAATGTGACTTATAACCATTTTTTCACACTTACAACCGTTGGGGCTTGGCCACGGTCACTGTGATCAAAATTCACTCGTTTGGCAACGAACTCGTATTTACGACAGTTGCAGTGGGTCCCCGGTGTGTGTGTGTGTGTGTGTGTGTGTGTGCGTGTGTCCCCTGTGATGGCCTTTTGCAACCTCCGATGGAGAATCCAGATTCACTTACCAACCGCCGTAACATGAGACAAACTCCCCTCAACTAATGTTTCACTTAGCAACATCAGTGCTGGGCTCCATGGCGGCCGCAACTCAAGACAGATTCAGATTAACAGAATTGGAAGGGACCTTGTAGGTCATCTAGTCTGACCCTCCACCCAAGCAGGAGACCCTACACCATTTGTCCCTGTACATCACAATACTTTCGTCCGTTGTTGTTTTTTTACGCATTTCCTTTCTTAGTGGATAAACTATTGATTTTTCTCCGATTATTGCTTCCACTAGGAGGGATCATTTCACACACACACCCCTCATCCCTGCAACCCATAATCTCTCTCCACACCCTCCCCCCCAGTGATTAAAAGTGACCTGGCCACCAAATCCATCCGGAAACACAACCATGCCCAACTCTTTTTATGTCTCTTGAAATATTAGTTTAATAAGATAAGACGGAGGAAGAATATTAAGGGTGCTGAGTTTCTAACCTTATCTATTATTTAAACATGCAGTGTGATTTAGAGATGGGTGGAAGCCAGCAGCACAAAAGGACGTGTGTGTGTGTGTGTGTGTGTGTGTGTGTGTGTGTGAGAGAGAGAGAGAGAGAGAGAGAGAGAGAGAGAGAGAGAGGAAGAGAGGCTCCCAACACAGAAATGCCGAAATAACATGGGCAATCAGTGTGTCAAAATCCATGTGTGTTTGGCTGAACCCTCCTGTTAACCTACCAGCCAAAATAACCCATGCGCACACAGCTGCAGCTTTAAATCACAACGAATACGTCACATCTCCAATCCCCGCAAGAACAAAACTTGGACTGCCTGGGTATTGCCAGAACAGATGTTTTGGACGACAGGGAGGGAAATAAATAAATAAATTCCGCATTTATTGTTTGGAGACTTTTTTTTTCTTTTCTTTCTTTTTAATGGAGGTGAAGGAAATGAGCCAGAGGTTGGGGACAAAGGAGGAAGAGGAGGAGGAGGAGGAGGAGGAGGAGGAGGAGGAGGAGGAGGAGGAGGAGGAGGAGGAGGAGGAAGAAGAAGAAGAAGAAGAAGAAGAAGAAGAAGAAGAAGAAGAAGAAGAAGAAGAAGAAGAAGAAGAAGAAGAAGAAGAAGAAGAAGAAGAAGAAGAAGAAGAAGAAGAAGAAGAAGAAGAAGAAGAAGAAGAAGAAGAAGAATGGCCAATGCATTATTTGCAAACGTGAGAAATGTCACCTAACGTTCCATTGAAGAGATTTCCTTTCCTTTCCGTCTTGAGGTTTCACAATTGGAGCCCGAAGAAGGCCGCTTTCAAGGGAGGGGCCGTGGTGAGATTTGTGAGGGGCGAGCTTCAAGTGAGGCATTTCATTTTCTCAGTTCAGTGATTCGACTTCAATTCTTTCTCTTCCCCCCCCACCCCAGTCCCTCCCCCCTCCCATCAAAGACCTGGGGGGTTGTCAGACAGGATCCATACTGTGCTTGCATTTCACAATGACAGCCTGTGGTATTGGAAGTGCGGTGCAGAAGGTGTCAAAAAATTAGGCTTAGCAGCCAGAAAGGATGCAGGTGGGACATTGGGGGAGGGGAAGAGGGGGGAAGGAAGGGAAGAGGTCCTGTTTAAGGCTTAACTTCAGGATGGAAAGGAAATTTTGGAGTCCTTGGTGCTGCTCTCTGAGCCTGGTTGTTTTCCTGCAGGTGTTCCAAGGAACTGTGTATAAACAGATAGCAAACTCCACTCCCTTCCAGCCCTGTTGATGTTACCTAGTTGGGTAAGGTAGAAACTACTACAAAACAACCAAGCTCAGAGAGCACCAAGGATGCCACAGTCCTCCTCCTCCTCCTCCTCTTCAAACCTCATTCCCTTGTAGCACTGATGATGTCACCTAGTTGACTAATGTAACATCTGCCAGGAAACCACCAAGCTCAGAGAGCACCAAGGATGCCACAGTCCTCCACCTTCTCCTCCTCCTCCTCCTCCTCCTCCTCCTCCCTCCTCCTCCTCCTCCTCCTCCTCCTCCTCCTCCTCCTCTTCAAACCTCATTCCCTTGTAGCACTGATGATGTCACCTAGTAACACCTAGTAGGTCCTAGTTGACTAACGTAACATCTGCCAGGAAACCACCAAGCTCAGAGAGCACCAAGGATGCCACAGTCCTCCTCCTCCTCCTCCTCCTCCTCCTCTTTTTCCTCCTCCTCCTCTTCTTCTTCCTCCTCCTCCTCCTCCTCCTCCTCCTCTTCAAACCTCATTCCCTTGTAGCACTGATGATGTCACCTAGTAACACCTAGTAGGTCCTAGTTGACTAACGTAACATCTGCCAGAAAACCACCAAGCTCAGAGAGCAGCAAGGACCCCACACAGTTTGACCCTGAGCTACAAATACCCTCTTCTATCCAAAAGAAAATTGACTAAGGATTTCTAGGGGAGCGGGGGCAGATTGTGGCTGTGCATTATGAGAATGGACGTGGGTTGCCCTCTTGGACGGGTGTTTGAAAGGTGAGGTGGAGGAGGAGGAGGACAGAATGAGGGAGGAGGAAGAAGAAGAGGAGGAGGAGGGAAAAGAGGAGGAAGAGGAGAAAGAGGAAGAGGAGGAGGAAAGAATGAGGGAGGAGGAGGTGGAGAAAGAGGAGGAGGAGGAGGAGGAGGAGGAGGAGGAGGAGGGAGAAGATGAGGAGAGGATTTCCCCCACTTTGGTTCAAAGCAATGTTGGATCTTTAATTAAAAAAGCAAGGTTGAAAGAGCCGGGTCATTCCCTCCACCACTTAATCTCCATCACTTCATTTCCACCCCAACTTCCATAGTCTACAAAACTGCCGGAGACAATTCTTATTGATTGCTCTTCCAGCCGTCAGGAGGGGTCCCAGCCTGATCATACGTTAGTTCAGACACCGTGCGCATTCCAGATAATAACTTCGTGCTTCGGAGGAGGAATGAATTGGATGTACAGTCACTAACTGTCCAAGTGAATCATGTTACTATATGTCAGCTGCCCGACTTCGGCTTATCATTTTAACCGAGAGGAATCTATGATTTTTTCAGGGCTGTTGCAAATTCTTTTCCAGACGAATAAGATGTAAGGACGACGATGGAGAATCAAAAAGGATCATAGGGAGCTTTCAGGTTACCAGGGGAGCATTTTTTTTTACAAGCATAATAGGTTTAAAAAAAAACACCAAACTGTATTATTTCACCCAGGACTGCAAACTAGGGATTGTGGAAACTGAGATAATCTTGGCATTGCAAGATTGTCTAATTCACAGAGCAGAAAGAAACAATCTTGACATGTATAAAGAGAACTGGTAAAGTTAGTTAGTTAGTTAGTTAGTTAGTTAGTTAGTTAGTTAGTTAGTTACAAAATAGAGTTGGGAGGGACCTTGGAGATCTTCTAGTCTAACCCTCTGTTCAAGCAGGAGATGCTATACTATTTCAGACAAGTGGCTCTCCAATCTCTTCTTAAAGGGATGAAACACCAACAACTCCTGGTGGCAAGTAGTTCCACTGGTTAATTATCCTCCCTGTTCGGAACCTTTTCCTTCCTTTTCCAGCTTGCTTCTCTCCTGGAGGAATTTCCATCCATTGTTTCTTGTCCTGCCTTCTGGGGCTTTGGGAAATAAGTTGACCCCCTCCTCTTTGTGGCAGCCCTTCAAATATTGAAACCCTGCTATTATATCCTGCGTTAAATTTCCCACCGCATTGTTGCAAAGTTTGGGGGAAATTTCTCCCACGGAGAAGCATTCCCATTTTGTTTTCTTGAACGTTTATATAGGTAAACCCGCTGCACGGCAGTCCATCAAGAGCAGTTCTTAATTTCAGATTACAAGGTAGGGAATAACCATCTTCAGTTCCAAAATGACGGGTCTTAGAGGAAAGTTAGAGGCAAAAAGTTCAGCCGGGGAACGAACGACTAAGGATAGCGCTAAATTCCCCCTTAGGTGGATATTTTCAAGCCGAAGATTGACCCGGTGTTTTCATCGGGCTGGACTTGATGCCCTCAAGGCCTAGATTAACAAGAAGAATGACTAGAGGTGACAGAATAGCAGCCTTCCAATATTTGAGGGGCTGCCCCCCAAAAAGAGGAGGCGGGGTGTCAACCTTTTCTCCGGAGCACCTGAAAGCAGGACAAGAAGCAATGGATGCAAACTGACCAAGGAGAGAAGCAACCCGAAGGAAGGAAGAATTTCCTGACAGGGAGAGCGATTCATCCGCGGGACAACTTGGTAACAACCCTGCAGAATTTGTGGGTGCTCCATCACTGGAGGCTTTCAAGAAGAGATTGGAGACCTGTTTGTCCAGAATGGTGTAGGGTTTTTCTGCCTGAGCAGAACTCCTAAGTCCCTTCCAACTCGGCTCTTTGGTCCTTTTGCATTTCCTAGACTCGGTTTGGAGGCAAATTCTAACCACTTGCGAGGAGGGGACTGGATGGAGAGGAGAAGCTAAGCTTGGTTTGGTTTTCTCTCCCGGCTTCAGCCTCCCAAAGAACCTTGTCTCAGTGTCATCTGTCTGCCCACCACCACCCCTCCTCTTCCTCCCCCCCCCCAATCTTCTAAGTCATTTCTTCAACCTTTGGGTGATAAGGGCATGCTGACATCACCCAGTGCGTTGCAACCGGCTCTGTGAGTTATTCATCACCTTAACAGCTCCCTCATTCTCCTCTTTGGCTTTGTTTGAGGTCAGGCAGCGGTTGCAGTTCCGGAAACATTTGGCTTTGTGTCCAGAAAAGAAATAATAATAATAATAATAATAATAATAATAATAATAATAATAATAATAATAATAATAATAATAATAATAATAATAATAATAATAATAATAATAATAATGTAGCAGGAACACAAGAGGGGAAAGCCCTCCCCGCACCACCACAACCTATGTCCTGTTCTGAGTTTGGTGGTTTTTCTCGCAGACGTTTCATGACCCAAACTAGGTAACATCATCAGCGCTATAAGAGAGTGGGATTGGCTCTTATTTTTACATCCTTGTTTGGCTTGCCCTGTCAGTGATGGTGGGAGTGTTTCTGGCGGTTCATGAGTATGTTAAAAAAAAGAAAGAAAGAAAGAATAAACCCTGCTCCCTTCTAGGAGTGATGATGTTGCCTAGTTGGGTAATGAAACGTCTGCAAAAAGCAACCAAGTTCAGAGAGCACCAAGGAGCCCACAGTCAGTCGTCCTCCTTCCTCCTCCTTCCTTCACCTCCTCTTCCTTCCTCCTCCTTCTTCCTCCTCTCCCACCTCCTCCTCCCCCCACACAGTATTCCCTTCTAGCACTGAAGATGTTACCTAGTTGGGTAGTGAAACGTTTACAGGAAAACCACCAAGCTCAGAGAGCACCAAGGACCCCACAGTCTTCCTCCTCCTCCTCCTCCCACATTCCTCCCGCCCCACTCCGTCCTCCTCCTCTCCACACACCCCACCCTTTCTAGCACTGAAGACATTACCCAGTTGGGTAAGGAAACATCTGCAAGAAAACTACCTGGCTCAGAGAGAGCCCCCACAGCGCCCAAACCAAAGAAGCGGAGGCGATGAACTCTCGCTGCCCTTCCACCCAATGGGGTATGACCAATGGGGCTTTTTGTCGAAGCTGACATGTGATCAAGGAATTCCAAAGCTCAGGAAGAGCCTCCATCACTTTGTCCCAGAGCGGAGCAGATAGAAATTCAAATCAAGGCACTTGGCACCCTGAAAGGCTGCAGACGGGGAATCGATACTCAGGAGGAACAATCAATTCCCGTGACAGCTCAGATGGGTATAATCGCTTTCCCTTCACCTTGTCAAAGGCAGCTTGGATTTACTGGGCTGTGAGTTGGGATAGCGGAAAAGAACCTGGTTTTCCTTCCCTCCTTCCCTCCCTCCCTCCTCCCTTCCTTCCTTCCTTTCTTTTTTGTGGTTTGCTAAATTTAGGCTTAGTCTAAATAAGCCAGCCTGGCTGGCTGAAATCTATCTATCAATCTATCTATTTATCTATCTATCATCTATCTATCTACCTTTTTTTCTTTTCTTTTCTTTTTTCTTTCTTTTTCTTTTGTAGTTTGCTAAATTTAGGCTTACTCTAAGTAAGCCAGCCTGGCTGGATGAAATCAATCTATCTATCTGTCTGTCTCTGTCTGTCTGTCTGTCTTCTGTCTGTCTGTCTATCTCTTCATCTATCTTCTTTCTTTCTTTTTTTCTTTCTTTCTTTCTTTCTTTCTTTCTTTCTTTTTCTTTCTAAATTTCTTCCTTCCTTCCTTCCTTCTTCTTCTTTCTTCCTTCTTCTTCTTCCTTCTTCCTTCCTTCCTTCCTTCTCTTTTTTTTCCTTCTTTTTCTTTCTTTTCTTTTGTTGTTTGCTAAATTTAGGGTTACTGTAAGAAATCTATCTATCTATCTATCTATCTATCTATCTATCTATCTATCTATCTATCTATCTATCTATCTATCTTTTCTTTTCTTTTCTTTTCTTTTCTTTTCTTTTCTTTTCTTTTCTTTTCTTTTCTTTTCTTTTCTTTTCTTTTCTTTTCTTTTCTTTTGTAGTTTGCTATATTTTGGCTTATTCCAAGTAAGCCAGCTCAGCCGGCTCAAATCCTTTTTTCATCATCACCATCATCGAATAAAAAAATGGGATGGCCACCCCGGTTGCTATAAAGCCGGGGTGTGTGTGAATGAGTGGAGGGGGCCTTAATGGGCTGTTAGTGGAATTCTTCGCCTTTAAAAGCTTGGCCCAAACTCGTCCCTTGTCCAACGAGACCTCTGGGTAAAGTTTTCAGAATGCGCCGTATTGATCACGCACGCGGCAAGACAGGCTGGCCATTCGGTGGTTGCTCCGCGTACCTTGGCTTCCTCCAAGGGAATCGATGCTAGTTTTATAGCGGTGGGTATGAATCAATAGGTGAGGAGCTATCTTAATTGATTCGTCCAGGGCTTTCCACCGCAGGGGCTCATCCGTTATCTCTGATAGCCTCAGTAGAAGGAGCCAGGGCGATAGCGAGGGTGTCAGCTCGGATGCAGGCAAAGAGAGTGGAAGAAGGTTTGGGATGAGCCAGGAAAGTAAAAGAGGAAGAATTAGGACCAGCAGACCGAGCCACAGAGGCAGCGGGGATGTACTGTTCTTCGATCCAGAAGTTTTTATAAGGTTTATAAAGGGTATCACCTGATTTGCCTCATCCTATCAGGGCAGGAAGGATTCTGGAGCTGGTATCTTTGCAGCAACTGAGTTGGACCAGAGGTGGGCAGGAGTGCTCTGGTTAAAGTGCTTCTGTGGTCGTTTTGAAGGCTTCAGCAGAATCTGAATGGGTGTTTTAAATTTCCACAAGGAAGGAAGCTCCCAAAAAGAAGGAAGGAAGGAAGGAAGGAAGGAAGGAAGGAAGGAAGGAAGGAAGGAAGGAAGGAAGGAAGGAAGGAAGGAAGGAAGGAAGGAAGGAAGGAAGTGAAGGAAGGAAGGACTAGCAATAGCACTTAGACTTATATACCCCTTCATAGCGCTTCTCTAAGCAGTTTACAGAGTCAGCATCTTTGCCCCCAACAATCTGGGTCCTCATTTTAACCACCTTGGAAGGACCTTGAGCCTGGTGGGATGCGAACTGCCAAATGGCAGGCAGCCGGTACAGCACTCTAACCACTGTGCCACCAAGGCTCCTATACTTTTGAGAATTGCCTGGGAGGAGCGATTTTAAGCCTCTTCCTCCCTATCAAACTTTGTGGGCTTTGCAGACTCTTTGCTCTCCAGAATGCCCCCCACTTCTCCAGTCAACGCTTCTTCAAAATACCCCCCTTTCTCTCAACAACAACAACAACAACAACGAGAGAAAAACCAAGAGCCTTGGCTTTCTATATACCTCTGTCTATAAAGTTGTCTCCGGCTGGCATGCTCTTTAATAAAATAGCCTCAGATTTGTTGATAAGCCTGAAGCCGTGTCAATGCGAAGTGTCAATCTTGTGATAGAAGAGGACCTTTAGGGGTCAAGAGGCTTTCCATCTATGATGCTTGTATCAAAGAGATGTCAGCCTCACGTTAACGGTTTTCTTTATGAATCACACTAAAAGATCAGACGTGGGGATCAAAGGAAGAAAAAGGAAAAGCAAAGAGAGAAAGCTGCTGAGAGGCACGTTTAAGAATTAAACAAGGAAGCAGGAAAAGACGCACGCGAGGATCGGTCCGTTTAACCTTTTCGGATTAAAGCACCAAGACAGGGCAGCTTTAGAAGATCAGTAGGTATCCCATGGGCTGTCTGAGTTACTGGATCCTTGCTGATTCCTTCTGGCTATCAGAATAGCCATAGCCCTTAGACTTATATACCGCTTCCCAGTGCTTTACAGCCCTCTCTAAGTGGTTTATAGAGTTAGCCTCTTTGCCCCCCAACAATCTGGGTCTTCATTTGACCCACCTCAGAAGGATGGAAGGATGAGTCAACCTTGAGCCAGTCAGGATCGAACTGCTGGCAATGGGCAGAGTTAAGCCTGAAATACTGCATTCTAGGAAGGAAGGAAGGAAGGAAGGAAGGAAGGAAGGAAGGAAGGAAGGAAGGAGGGAAGGACTAGCAATAGCACTTAGGCTTATATACCCTTTCAGAGTGCTTCTCTAAGCAGTTAACAGAGTCAGCCTCCTGCCCCCCCCCCAACAATCTGGGTCCTCATTTTACCGACCTCGGAAGGATGGAAGGTTGAGCCTGGTGAGATTCGAACTGCCAACTTGCAGGCAGCCAACAGTCGGCGGAAGTGGCCTGCAGTACTGCAACTCTAACCACTGCGCCCCTGAGGGAAGGAAATCCCTCTGAGTTAAGTGAGACGTTTCATAAACAAACTAGGTAACACCATCAGAGCTACTGAATGAGCCTGTTAATGTAGCCTTATAATAAAGTAGAATTAGTCCATCCAGGCTTGAAAAAGGTAGGAATGAATTGATTTTTTTTTATTATTATTATTAAAAAAAGAAAAGAGAACAGCCCTTTTTTTTTTTTTTTAATCCTAGGCAGGTTTTCGACTCGGCCCTAATCGCTCTCTTCTCCCAGAGTTTGGCACCTCTACTTTCCCCTCCCTGTTTATCATACCATCTTTCCAAGAGAGAGCAGATTAGTAACTCGACCAGATTCATATGTTCTGGTCACCAGGGGGTAGCATTGGTACAGCTGTGCAATTCCACCTGCCAAACCGCGGCTGCTTCACGGTTTCATATTTTTTTCTTCTTCCAACCGTGGCTTTTCTCCTTCAAGGAAACAAGGCTCACCGGTGGTTCGGTTTTGGGAACTCGTCGGAGGGCAGGAGAGGATGGGAGGGAGGGGGAAACAGGGCGTTTCCCTAAGAAAATGCAATTCATCGAGGGCAAAATTTCCGTCGCTAAACAAGGTGGTTGCTCGGCGAGTTTTTTGCCCTGTTTTTTTTTTTGACATTCTCTGCAGTGGTTAAGTGAACCTGGCTTCCCCCTTTGCTTGCTGGAAGCCAGCAAAACTGTGCACAATTTCCTTTCTTTTCTTTTATTTTTTTATTTTTTATTTGCTCCCTGAATCTTAAGCATTCATATATATTTTTTTCTGCAGAATATGAAGCCTCCATTTCGCTTAACAAAGCTACAAATGTTCCTCCTCCCCCCCAACTTTTCTATAAGTGGAGAAACTTTCGAGTGACACCTTCTAGAAGCAGGTGGAAATCCTTCCCTGCATTCCAATGTGTTATGGTACGATCGTGCCAGTGAATTAAGATCGCATGTGGAATATCGCATCCAGTTTTGGTCGCCATGATATAAGAAAAAGATGTTGAGATTCTGGAAAGAGTGCAGAGAAGAGCCACAAAGATGGAGGATGAAACATATGAAGAACGGTTGCAAGAATTGGGTAGATCTAGAAGGACTTGGGGGTGACATGATAGAAGTGTTCCAATATCTGAGGGGCTGCCCCAAAGAAGAGGGAGTCAAGCTATTCCCCAAAGCACCAAGAAGGCAGGAGAAGAAGCAATGGGTGAAAATGAATCAAAGAGAAGCAACCAAGAACTAAGAAGGAATTTCCTGACAGTGAGAACAATTAATCAGTGGAACAGCTTGCCTCTAGAAGTTGTAAATGCTCCAACACTGGAAGGTTTTAAGAAGAAGAGATTGGAACAACCATTTGTCTGAAGTGGTGTAGCAAGGGGTTGGACTAGAAGACCTCCAAGGTCCCTTCCCACTGTGTTCTTCTGTTAAAAGAGAAATAAATTATTTTCCTCTCTTTCTCTAGTTTTCTCCCTTCTGCTCTTTTATCTTTTATTGTTCTTCTTCATTCTGATGCCGTTAAACTTCTTACACTACATTATCTTCAGATAATCAGAATGTACAGTCTATTCATCCAGCCCCTCCCTCCCTCCCTCCCTCCCTCCCTCTCTCTCTCTCTCTCTCTCTCTCTCTCTCTCTGGCTTGTCTGTTTCTGCAGGCTTTCAATCCAATTTACTTGTCTCAGCCAGGTAAGTAATAGACTTTTCCATTAAAACCAAAGCAACTTACAAAGGCCAAAGTCTTCTTTAAATGCATAACTTCTTTCTCATTTTTTTTTTAAAAAGAGAAAGACGTCCTCATTATGAATTCATAAGACAACAGGGCATTTGAAACCTTTGGCAGATGACCAAGGGTTGCCTAATTTTTTTCCCCATCGGCAAAATAAATTGTGCAGCAACGATGAACCAAACTAAACTTTACACAGTTTATTTTATTTGTGCATAGCTAATGAGATTGGAGGGGAGGTGAGAAGAGAGACTCAAAAGCTAATTTTAGAGGCTTGGGAGCCCAATTCAGAGTTAAGACAAATTTGAATAATGAATGGTCTACATTTCCAGTTAAGACAACTCCTGCTGCCAAAGTTCTTCTTCTTTTACCCCATCAATAAAGCAGTATGCAGTTTGACATTTCCCTATCCTCTTTATCCACTATTAATTCTCTAGACCTGAGCTGATAGTCAAAGCTTAAACTTATTTTTTATTTAAAAAAAAAAAACCTTTGGTTAATCTTTTAAAAATTATCAAGCCTGCTGACCACAGCACTAAATTTATTATTTTTGCCTTTGCAAGGGAAAATTCTTCCCTCTGCTGGTTGTTTCTGCAACATTCATGCCACTATCTTAGGGAGGAATGAAGAAAAGAAATCATTTAGCATTGAGCTGCTGGCTAGGCCTTTGAAACTTTTTTTTTTTTAAAAGGAGGAAAGGGTTTCTTAACCGTCTTGCATGCTTTAGAAAAAAATAATAATCCCTAGCGCACAAAATGCCTTGATGTAAATTTTGAGGGAAGATTTAATAATGGCTATCCTTTGCTTAACATCCATTATATAGTAGTCCTTGGAGATAAGATAGGCAGAACCAGAAGGTCTGCACATATAGTAGTTTATTATTTTGCAATTGTCCTCCCTAACTTCTCTCCCCTTGTCTTCATTGGAATGAAGGAATAGTTCAAGTCTGCTCCAAAACTAGGACGGAGGATCAAAGAGCACAACTCATAATAGGCCTCCACGTTGTTTCCATATACTCTTCCTTGGAATCCAAAGCTTGCTAGTGTCACTTGGTATAATGGAGATGTTTCTTCAATGTTCATCTACTCCTACCAGGAAGGAGAGAAGAGGAGAGAAGAAGGAAGAATAGAGAGAAGAAAAGAAAATTTCAAACCTTGTGCTACCAGGCTTGAAATTTTGGACTTGGACAACCTAAACTTTGCCGCCTACAGTCTAATCTAAGCTTAGTGCACAAAATTCTCT
The DNA here is from genome assembly GCF_049901735.1 of Notechis scutatus. NCBI lineage: Eukaryota > Metazoa > Chordata > Lepidosauria > Squamata > Elapidae > Notechis > Notechis scutatus. The sequence goes on from NC_142023.1 coordinate 8,736,324, forward strand.
GCTACAATGTCCTACCTGTCAATGGCTACTTCCGCCTCAACCACAACAACACAGGGGCAAACAATAGATGAAAACTCAAAGTAAACTGCTCCAAACTCGATTGGAGGAACGACGACTTTAGCAACAGAGTGGTCAATGCTTGGAACTTACTCTCTCACTGTTGTTACATCCTCAAATCCCCAAAACTTTAACCTTAAACTGTCTACCGTGGACCTCACTCCATGCTTAAGAGGTCTGTAAGGGGGCGTGCATAAGCGCACTAGCGTGCCCATCGTCCTTGTCCTACTGTTCTCATTTATTTGTACTCATGTATTATGTACTTATACCTGTTTATACTTATATGTTTATATGTTATGTTCATACTTGTACTTGTTTTTTCATACATGCTTGACAAACTGAATGCATAAAATAAATGAACAAATAGGTTTTTAGAGTGCAGCTCTTGTTGGGTTTCTCGTCCTAGCCTCAGAAATAGTTTGGGAGCCATCCAAAGACACCCACAAATATTTGGAAGGGTTTTGAGGAACAGGAAAGGAATCAGTTGCACATCTGAACCAGAAGCAAGCATTCAGATGCTCCTCTGGTGATGTCCAAGAAGCGAACATTGGTCCAAACCTTTCTTCAAGACCCCAAAACATTTTCTCCCATAGAAAGAGTCATCTGGTTGTATATCTTTTTCTCAAGATACTTGCAAATGGTCCGTTGAACTTCCCTCGGTTGTGTTTCTCAGCTAACCTGATGGTTGTAGATGGAAGAAGGATGAATTATTGGATGAGGGTTTTCCATATGATGTTTTCCCACCTCTGAGGAACCTCAATGGAAGCAAAGAGCCTCATAGTGGTCAGGAAGACTGCTGGGAAGGGTATTTACCTGGCACACTTAAACCAGGCTGGGTCAAGATGCCTTTGTAAAGCTGAAGGGTTCCGTTCCGTGCATCAAACTGGATGATTGGAAGAGTTCTGATGGAAAGATGGGGAAAAGTTAGGAGAAGGCCAACCAAGTCATCTCTTCCCCTTGATGTGGAACATCCCAGCATGACCTGCTGTTTTGTGAAGGTCTCCTCACCAGGTCCAGCAAGGCTTCAAGTCCTCTTGGACCTGCTGGATGGAATTGCACCAGGTTGAGAACACTACCGGGTGAATATTTTAAGGGAGGGTCACACAAAGACAAGCTGGCCTGTCCCACTGCAAGCTCAGCAAGTTCAGGAATGGGACACCAGAAAGTGATTTTCCTCCCTGGTGGAAATTCAAAGGCCACAATCCAGGAGAGAGCTAAAGAAAGAACAATCTGGGTTCTTGACATCTCACCCAAAAATCCCTACGTCCTGCTCATCGAGTGGGGCACCTCCTGTCATAAAAAATTGTCCCCCTGTCAATGTTCCAATGAAACTCCCCATTCGCACTCAGCTCTCAGGAACAAAGTTCATCCAAGTAAGAATTTGTTAGAGTTGTCATACTGGCACATCTGGGGAAACCCAAATCTGAGAGTCCCAGGTGTTCCCTTCCCAACTGAAAGTCAAAAACCCATCCCCTGCACTCACCAGTCCATCCCATGGCCCAATCAACCATCGTCCCAACTGGAGACCTTCCTCCAACCCCTCCTTTTCAGGTGCAGGGTGACTTGTCCTTGACTTTATGAGAAGAATGTTGTTGTGTCTAATCTTCTACCACTCTATGCAATCCCCCCTCCCAAATTCCCAGGCACTAATTGGGGCAGCCTCGGAGCTTCCAAGTAAAATATGGCATCCAAGGCTGACACGACCACTGTCTTAGAAGAGCATGATCCAACCCTACAACCCTTGCAAAGTGGAATTGACGGATCTTCCCCTCCCCCAATGAAGGCAGGCACAGAGGGATCCGAAGGCATCTTCAGGGTGGGCTCCTTTCTCAACTGCTCTGACACCTGGATCCCGTCTGCCTAATATTTAATAGAATTATCACTCGTTATCAACACCGCGGAGCGATAGGAGCTTTCCCCTAGACAATAGCGAAGGAAAGGACGTTCAGATGTTGCTATCAGGTTGCTCCTGCCTTGTCAAAATAGCAGCGACTCTTAAGGAAGAGAATGTTGCAATCTCTGGTGGATATTTTTTTATCATTTGAGAGAGGGGGGGAGGGAGGGAGAGAGGGAGAGAGACAGAGACAGAGAGGGAGGGAGAGACAGACAGACAGACAGACAGAGAGAGAAAGAGAGAGAGAGAGAGAGGATAGAAGGATAATTCTAGGCAGCCATTTTTCCTGGGTCTCTCAACCCCACGATCCTCTGAATCCCACTTCTCATGGCTTCCTCCCTTTCCAGCTCTTCCATTCCAGACAAATGAGGCAGGACATTATGCATGATTTTTAATTCTTCTGGAAATATCTCTCCACCCAATACCCGAAAACACATTTCAGTTTTTGTTCTTCTCCTTCTTCTTTTTAACTGTATGTGAAGAGCGTTCTCTCTTCTGCTGCCCTTTGTCTCCGGGAAAGAAAAAAAAAATTAATTCTCATTTGCATTACCTCCACTAAATGTCACCTACTGATAGTTTGTTAGACATTAGCAATGGTGGCAGAAAAGAGGCACTGGGTAATTGCATTCTGCCTAATGCCGAGATTTGCATACTTTGAGACAGCAATTAAAGAATCTATGGGAATTTTTTTCCCCCTCCCTCTCTCTCTGTCTCTCTTTCTCTCTCTCTCTTTCTCTCGCTCTTGTTCACTTCCAACCCCTTTGTTCAAAGAAAGTGTTCGTTTACATCAAGGCATTCAGCACCTCACTGTTCATTTGCATGAAATTAAAGGTTTGTGTGCTCCCAAACAGCAGGGTAACATTTAAAATTCCGTTTTAAAAAGCTCACCTCAGAATAATCAAATGTTAAGATCATTTTACGGGCACACACACACACACTCACACACACACATACAAAAGTTACTAACTATCTTGCATAGCAAACTTTCACCCAATGCCAACGGTTTGTTTGGGCAAACCCATAACGAATGTTATGGCTGGTTCGGCGAACTTTCCAAATCCCACACCTGGCTGGTCCCACCTGCCCCTCCTCTCCCCCTACGACTCCCAGGAGTCTCCACGTGGCCCATTTTGGATGCGAGTTAAGTGCAGGGCCTGCACGGAGTCTGGGGAGGGCAAAAAATGGGCCTCTTGAAATTCCTCTTCTTCGCCACAAACCTTACCCCCTCCAACACTGATGATAAACCCTAGTTGGGCAATGAAACGTCTGCAAGAAAGACACCAAGCTCAGAGAGCACCAAGGACCCCACAAGTTCTCCTTCTCCTCCTCCTCCTCCACCTCTTCCTTGCCACAAAGTCCCCTCTCCTCCAACACTGATGATATACCCTAGTTGGGCAATGAAACGTCTGCAAGAAAGACACCAAGCTCAGAGAGCACCAAGGACCCCACAAGTTCTCCCCCTGCACAAAGTCTCTCCTTCACTGATGGTTTCCCTAGTTGGGTGAAACGTGAGGGTTGTGGGAGAGGCTTCCTGTTTGTTTTTTATCCTCTGCCCTCTCCTCACCCTCCCATCACAGTCTCTAAAATCCAATATGTGATTTGTTAAAGAACACCAATGTCCTGAAGAGAATGAAAAGGGCTGATTGTCTTCCCCAAAATTAAAACTGCCAGACCTTGAATTAATTTTGTTCCTTTCTCTCATTATCCGTTACAGGGGGTTATAAATGTGCCAAATATCTTCTTCTTCGCTTCTTGGGAGGGAGCCGGGTAGAATTAATCCGAGGAGCCAAAGCAACGTTGCAAAGCTTGAATTGCTCTTCAGCAAAAACTTTTTAAAGAGCATCTTCTCAGAAGCTTGCTGGTTGGAGAACGACAACTTGCTTCCGGAAAGCGAGTTTTGCAATTTTGTCTTTTTTGTCAGGCTGGGAGAAATGCAACTCAAGAGCTTCCCCTCGGACGGCGATTTAATCGAACCGATGAATCAAATCAAACTGTCCAAATGGAGATTAAACCAAATCACAGGGGTCGCAACGATAGCAAAATAAGGGAGCTGGAACTCTTCGCTTGCTATCATTATCCCTAGAAGGACCAGGGCAGCAGGATATCAGGGTTCCAACATCGCAGGGGCTGCCCCAAAGAAGAGGGAGTCAAGCTATTCTCCAAAACTCCTGAGAGGCAGGACAAGAAGGAACGGATGGAAACTAATCAAGGAGAGAAGCAACTTAGAACTAAGGAGGAATTTCCTGTTGGTGAGAACAATTAATCAGTGGAATGGCTTCCCTTCAGAAGTTGTGGATGCTCCGACACAAGGAGATACTAGACAGCCATTTGTTTAAAACGGCATAGGGCTTCCCACCTTGGGTTGGACTAGATGGCCTCCAAGATCCCTTCCAACTCTGTTATTCTGTTCTGTTCTCCATCGCCACATTTCAGTGGGCAGGTTCCCTCTTGGGCATGGAAGGCACTGCAAAGCCTTATGGGGGAAGGACTAGCCTGGCCATCGCTGTAGAAATTTAAGCAACTTTTTGGGCTCCCACGGAAGGCTCCGATGTGGAGACAAGTCGACCAGCTTGCCAAGGAAATCAGCCGAAGCACCAATCCCAGGTATTCAACTGTCAAGAAGATGTACGATCAAGTACAAAGCTTTGTACAGCTGGCACCGGAGATGTGGCAGCCACACCGGTGCCAAGCGAACAAACAATGCTCTTGGCAAACCCCAAACCAGCCCAATTCAAGGCTGTGGTCCCAGGAGCCGAAGCGCGTTGCCATATTGTGACAGACACAGCTGCAGGCTCCTTTGGCGGCGCCTCCCCAGGAGGAAAGAGACGGGGAGGTGAAGCCAGCTCTGAAGAATAGAGCTCGCGGGCCAAGAGGGGGATAAGGAAAGGAAAGCAATTCCCACAGCTATGAGCTCTGCCGTCCCTGTACCACTTTAAACGCTGACCGGCGCCTGGAACTGGGGCAGCCAAAAGCGGTCAAATCAGAATGAAACAGCTTGGGAGGAGCATTGTTTGGAGATTGGGGGGGAAGGGGAGAAATGGAAGGCAAAGAACTGGAGAACGGCTTGATGAATGATTCGGACCAATTCTTGAATACAGCCCGTCTGCCTGGATATCGGACATTAACACGACTGAGCGGGTTCAGAGGTATAATTCTGACCCACGCCCTTTTCCAACCAATCAAACACAATCCAAAAGGAACAGAAACCTTCTAATGCTTTTACAAAATAATTAGCTGTGATAAGCACAAGCCTTGCCAAACTGTGTGAGACTTGCCAAAAGATAACAGACAAGAAACAATTTGCAATACAAGAATCTTCAAATACAAACTCAGGATACTGGAATGCCCACGAGGCTGGAGTTTCAAAACGTCTTTGCCTTCTGCAAAGAACATTCATTTTACAGCTGGCTTTTATCTTCTTGAAGGAGGGGCCATTACCTTGCAGCCTTACTCCCGAGTCGCCTGTGCTGTTGTAGCTGCTCTTTCCTACGAGCAATCCTGCGTGCACGCGCACTTGGCACAGGCTCCTCGGGAACCTCCTCATCGCTGCTGCCAGCCCCCACAATCTCTGAAGGCAGCAGTCCACTCCCTGATGGTCCTGGCCCCTCATCTGTGTCCTCGCTCTCCTCAGCCGTCCACACCTGCTGCCGGATAACCACAACAGGTTATTTCTCGAGGAGAGTCCTCCACTCTTCTTCTCACAATAAAATTCCCTATGCCTCCAGGCTTGAAATTTTGGGCCTGGACCATCTGGAAGTGCGCTGCCTGGGATCCAATCTGAGCACAGTACACAGAATTGTCTACTACAACATCTTGCCTGTCAACGACTTCTTCAGCTTCAACACACGGGCAAACAACTGATGCAAACTCAACGGCAGAAAATACAACTTCAGCAACCGAGAGGTCAACGCCCGGAACGCCCTACCCGACTCCGTGGTTACAGCCTCCACAACTCCTCACAGCTTCAACCTCATCAAATTGTCTACTGTGGACCCCCTCACCCCCATTTTTGGATGTTTCAAAACCAGGCGGGGTGGGGGGTTGGTGGTGCTTCACCCCTGGAGGCTTTCGAGAAGAGACGGGACAGCCACTTGCCAGGAATGGCATCAGGTCTCCTTGATCGACAGCGGGTTGGACTAGATGACCCACAAGGTCCCTTCCCACTCTGCTGCCCTATATCATATTCCGTACGAAACCTCAAAGCCTCCAGGAGGCTTTAGCGGGGAGAAACAACACAGAGGCCTCTTTGCAAGGCAAGAAAACACGAGGGGTGGGCTGTGTGTGGAAATCAGGTGACTCTCTTTGTGTGTTAAATTAAAAGGGCTTTGTGGCTGTCGCTGATGGGCATTGCCAGTCAACAGAGAAGAAGCCACGGGGTGTTCTAACAGGCACATAAAGACCCACCTCCTTCAGGCTTGTCACAACCCCTACTGAGAAGCACGCTCCCATCGCAGCGAGCTCCAGGAAAGGGCACTGATCTGATAGAGAGACCACATTGCTAGAGATAATAGTGCATTTAAAGCGGGCTTGTTTGCACCCCCAAGGAAGCACAAAATCCCTTGCTGGAAATATTACTTTTCAGGGTTCAAAGCTGCTGAAGAAGAACAAACGGCAACGTAAGATTGTGATGTGCAGACCTGGGGAGAGCCGGGTTGGCTTTTTTCAGGCCAGACCCCCCAAAAAAAAAAAAATTGGGAGAGAGGCGGAAGGAAGGAAGGAAGGAGGCTGGCATAAATTACCTAGTGCTTTCTTTCGTCGCGCTTGTTATTTTGTAGGTCTCGGCTGCCTGCTGTCTGCAGGATGCCACTTGTGTTAAAAGGAGCAGCTGTGGTGGGTCTTGCAGGATGGTGGCTTGAGTTGACCGTGGAAGAAGATACTGCAAGCCAAACATTAATAGCTCAGGGATTTGCAACATGACAACCAGAGGTCAGGAGGACCCAGGACAGGGACAAAGGTCCACCTCTAACTTCCTCCACTGCTTATTTGTTGTTGCTGCTGTTTGTCATGAAGTTGTGAAGTCCGACCCATCGCGACCCCATGGACAACGTTCCTCCAGGCCTTCCTGTCCTCCACCGTCTTCTGGAGTCCATTGAAGCTCTGCTTCAGGGACTCCATCCAGCCACCCTCCTTCTCTGCCTTCCCCCCTCCTCCTCCTCCTCCTCCTCCTCCTTCTTCCCTCCATCGTTCGCAGCATTAGGCTCTTCTCCAGTGAGTCCTTCTTTCTCATGATGTGGCCAAAGTCTTTGAGTTCCATCTTCAGGACCTGGCCTTCTATTTATTTTATTTTTATTTATTTATTTGATTTGCCAATTGTTTACAAGATAATAAGTATAAGTGTATACATAGTTGTGAATACATGAAATGGGTACATATAAGAAAAATAAAAGAATAAGAGAAACAATAGGACAGGGACGGTAGGCACGTTGGTGCGCTTATGCACGCCCCTTCTAAAAAGCAGCCAGGGTGGATCTCCTCTAGGACTGACCGGTTGGATGGCCTTGCTGTCCAAGGGCCTTGCAGGAGTCTCCTCCTCCAGCCCCAGAGTTCAAAGGCCTCCATTCTTTGGCGCTCAGCCTTCCTTAGGGTCCAACTTTCCCAGCCACGCATTGCCACTGGGAAAGTATGGCTGTGAAAGTTGGACCATAAGAAGTTTACTTTATTTATTTTGCACCAATCAGAACGTTCCAGGCACAAGATCCTTCCCTGTGGATCGAGCTGTCTCCAAATGTAGGGATGGGTTCCTTGGTGTACTCTGAGCTTGCAGCTATTCCATTAGCCAACTAGGTAACTTCACCAGTCCTAAATGGGGGAGGTTGCCCTTGTTTTATACAGTAGCTTGCCCTGCCAGTCTTTATTTTATTTATTTATTTAAGTTTGCCAAACATGTATGGGAAAACAAGTATAAGTACGAACATAACATATAAACATATAAGTATAAACGGGTATCAGTATATATATAATATATGAGTAGGAATAAATGGGAACAGTAGGACAGGGATGGTAGGCGCCCTGGTGCGCTTATGCACGCCCCCTTACAGACCTCTTAGGAATATGGAGTGAGGTCCACAGTAGACAGTTTGAGATTGAAGCTGTGAGGATCTGAGGTTGTAACAACGGAGTCGGGTAGAGCATTCTGGGCGTTGACCTCTCTGTTTGCTGAAGTCGTAGTTTCTGCAATCGAGTTTGGAGTGGTTTACTTTGAGTTTGTATCTATTGTTTGCCTGTATGTTATTGTGGTTGAAGTTGAAGTAGTCATTGACAGGTAGGACTTTCTAGCGGACAATTTGAATGTAACTTTGTCACTTGTAATCTTATGATTTTTATTGACTGTTTCCTAGTATGATTTGATTGCTTATTATCTCCTATGACTATTATTAAGTGTTGGACCTTATGAATCTTGACTCTTGACGAATGTATCTTTTCCTTTGATGTACATTGAGAGCTTATGCACAAAGACAAATTCCTTGTGTGTCCAATCACACTTGGCCAATAAAAATTCTATTCTATTCTGTTCTGTTCTATTCTATTATCTGTTCTCTTCTCTTCTCTTCTCTTCTATTATCTCAATTTCTCTTCTCTTCCCTTCCTTCCTTCTCTTTCCTTTTCTCTTCCTTTCTTTCTTTCCTTTCTTTCTTTCTTCTCTTCTCTTCCTTCCTTCCTTCATTCCATTCCATTCCATTCCATTCCATTCCATTCTATTCATTCTATTCTCTATTATCTCAATTTCTCTTGTCTTCTTATTCTTCTCTCTCTTCCTTCTTCCTTTCTCTCCTCTTCCCTTCCTTCCTTCCCTTCCTTCCTTCCATTCCATTCCATTCCATTCTATTCATTCTATTCTGTTCTATTCTATTTCTATTCTATTCTATTCCATTATTCTATTCTATTCTATTCTATTCTATTCTCTCAATTTCTCTTGTCTTCTTATTCCCTTCCCTTCCCTTCTATTTGCCCTTGCCATTCTCCAACCACCTAAAGGCCAGCTTGGTGGCAAATAACACCGGAGCTGAAAGGCTGAAGAAAGCGCAAGGAAGTGTCAGGGAGTTTTCTGCGTGTCACTCAGCTCCACCGCATCTGAGCCGGAGAGTAATGAGTGTCATCCTAACTCCTGACAGCCTTCACCACCCCAAAGAAAATGCAGCCTGTCAGCTGAAATATAGTGGAGATGAGTCAGGAGCAACCGAGGCGACGAGGAGGGCCTTAAGGCCAGGAAGGAAACCTTAAAAAGGCTGTGAGACGCTGCTTAAAGGGGGCAGGGGACACGACGGCAGGCTTATTAAACCAGCCATGGCCTCTGGGATGACAGCAGTGAAAAATCGCTCAGCCCACAGGATGCTCAACAGATGCGCGGTGGGAGTTCCCACTGCCTTGGAAGCAACTGTTGATTCATTCCGGTTTTAAGGTTTGTCAAGACAACACGCTAACTCACTCAGGGCTCCGTCTCCATCAGCGGCAAGAGAGGAGGGAAAGTGAAGGCTCCTTCTGGCTGCCTTCTCTAGCTGCTGCTAGATGAGAATACGGAACAACAGAAGGGACCTTGGAGGTCTTCTAGTCCAACCCTCCCCCCCCCGCTTCAGGCAGGAGGTCCTAGACCATTCAGTACCAATGGCTGTCCGGTCTCTCCTCCGATGTTGGAGCACCTACAATATCTGGATACGGGAAACCACACGTTAGGGGATCGAAGGATGAATGGGCATGTTTATTGGGCTTCTACCGCTGGTTTTGTTTCTTGCGTTCATTTTCAGTCCTATTTAAAGTTACTGCTTGGCTTTCAGCCGTGTGGGTTGAAATTTGCCTTTCTCAAATCAAATCCCATTCCCTTCTAGCACTGATGCTACTACCTAGTTTGGTAATGAAATGTCTGCAAGGAAACAGCCAAGCTGAGAGAACAGCAAGTCCTCTTTCTCCTTCCCTCTCCTCCTCCTCCTCCTCCTCCTCCTCCTCCTCCTCCTCCTCCTCCTCCTCCTCCTCCTCCTCCTCCTCCTCCTCTCCACACAACCCATTCCATTCTAGCACTGATGCTACTACCTAGTTTGGTAATGAAACATCTGCAAGGAAACAGCCAAGCTGAAAGAGCACCAAGAACCCCATAGTCCTTCTTCTCCTTCTCCCTCCTTCCGCCCTCCCCTCCACACTCCCCATTCCTTTCTAGCACTGATGATGTTACCTACTTTGGTAATGAAACATCTACAAGGAAACAACCAAGCTCGGAAAACACCAAAGACCCCATCCCTGGAATCTGCCTTCCTCCCCCACCTAATCTTTTCAACTTTCATTAACTGTTCAAGAGAGTGATTGTTTGGGGAGATGTTAAAGCTCTCCACATTCTGAATTGACTTTGTCTTCTCCCATTGACATAAACAGGTCAACGATAAGACTGTTGATCGGTCTACGCACAAGAAATATGTATGTATCTTTTACAGGTAGTACTCTATTACCCCCTCCCCAATCTTCTCTCTCACACCCACATACACAAACCACACTAGGGATGCTTGCTGAAGAGTTCCCTTCAAAACTACCTCACCTGTCTGAAGAATAGTACTTTAAAAAAAAAAAATCAATATTGGCCCATCTCCCTTTTATAAACATTGGCCCTGCATGCTTCACTCTTATTTATCTATCCTGAAAGGAGGTTCATTACTATGTATTAGGTGGATGTGACACATTTATGGAAATATGGCAAATCTTTATGGAATATATATTAAAATTTAATAAATCATTCACTGTGCGGTCAACAGGCTGATGAATGATTGGTGCATGCATGGGTGTTTATCTTCATTTTTGGCTTTGTTTGATCTCTCTATTTTGAGGAAGCTGCATCACGTTTTGGCTTCCCTTAGATCAGCAGTTTTAAAGCTAACCACCTTCAGGGCATCTTTCTGGGTTGACTCATCTGCCACCGAACGGCGGTGTTTTGGGAGCAGATTCTGCGGCCGCAATTCATCCTTCATGTACATAAGCTCAGGTGCATGCAGAAAAACACAGGCATGTTGTATTTTTTCCCCCTTCTTCCTGAGTTGTGGTGCCCCAGTTTTACACCCAGCACTTCACAGCTGCCCCTAAAGCTTGGGATTGGGAGAGTTTGAGGACTAGCCGCAAAGCTAATTGCTAAAATTAGGATACTTATACTTGTTATCTTGTACATGTTTGACAAGCGGATAAATGAAATGAAGTGTAGACCAGTGATGTACCATGACATTGTGGGTGATACATCAGCATTCACCAACACCTGACAACAACTGTTTTGAGTGTAAGACCACACTTGGAATACTGCATCCAGTTTTGCTTGATACCATATAAAAAAAGATGTTGAGACTCTGGAAAGAGTGCAGAGAAGACCAACCAGGATGATGAGAGGACTGGAGGATAAAACATATCAAGAAGGGTTGCAGGAATTTGATGTGTGTAGTTTAATGAAAAGAAGGACCAGGGGTGGCATGATAGCAGTCTTCCAGTATTTGAGGGGCTGCCCCAAAGAAGAGGGGGGTCAACATATTCTGCAAAGCACCTGAAGGCAGGACAAGAAGCAATGGATGGAAACTAACCAAGGACCGAAGCAGCTAAATAGGAACCAACAGTGTGCAGCAGCAGCCAAAAAAGCCAATGCAATCCTAAATTGCATTAACAGAGGGATACAATTAAGATTAAATGAGATACTAATACCACTCTACAAAGCCTTAATAAGGCAACTTAGAATACTGCATCCAGTTTTGGTCACCACACTATAAAAGAGATGTTGAGGCTCTAGAAAAAGTACAGAGAAGAGCAACCAGGATGATGAGGGGACTGGAGGATGAAACATACGATGAACGGTTGCAGGAACTGGGCCTGGCTAGTCTAGGGAAGAGAAGGACCAGGGGAGACAGGATAGGAGTCTTCCAATATTCGAGGGGCTGCCACAGAGAGGAGGTGGGGGGTCAAGCTGTTCTCCAAAGCACCTGAAGGCAAGACAAGGAACAATGGATGGAAACTGATCAAGGAGAGATTCAACCTGGAAATAAGGAGAAACTTTCTGACAGTGAGAACAATGAACCCATGGAACAGAAGGTGTGTAAGTTGTGGGAGCTTCATCACTGGAGGCTTTCAAGAAGAGACTGGACTGCCGTTTGTCAGAAATGGTGTAGGGTCTCCCACTTGGGGGGGCGGGGATGGATTAGATGACCTACAAGGTCCCTTCCAACTCTGATGATCTGTGTCTGTTTCTATTAATCTGTTAGGAGCTGTTAAGAGAAACGCACTGAGGTCTCCTTGGCTCGGCTCCGGGGAAGCGGTTGAGGACAAAGGAGTTGAGGGCTGCATTTGGGCAAAATAGGTTTGGTCTCCCCTATCCAACCCCACCATCGATTTTCTTCTAGACCCAACACAAAAATCTCTTGCAGCAGCAAAAATATTACCAACCGATAAGACGGCCAAGGAAACCAAGCCCTCCTTCCCTCTCCAGATGGAGCTCAGCTGACGGGGGAGAGGCCATTTATAAGTGCTGTGAGGGGCAATTTAAAAATAATGTCACAGCAATAAAAAGCAAGAAAATGACTCCTAGGCCATCCATTGTTGATGACACCCGACACACACACCCGGCATCTCGGTCCTGGCTTATTAAGCGGATCAGTGGGGCAAGCCATCATTGGCAGCTTGAGAGAGAAGATGCGAGGAGCAGATAACGGAGAATTTTTCCCCCCCTTTGACTTCTCTTCTGCGAGGAAACGGTTCCATTGCTTCCTGAGTCTCTCTGGGGTCCCCTTTGAGCCCATTACATTACAAGGAGCAAAAGAGATTTCTATTTAATTTATAGCGACGCTCAGAACTGGAGTAGGGATTCTATTTCCGACCTGCCCTTTCATTTCTCCCCCTCTGCCCACAAGCATCGAGTTTCCCTTTATCTTTTTTGGGGTGGGTGGGTGGGAAAGGGGGATTCCAGGCTGCCGATTTGCATTGTCTCACCAAATCTTCCCTTTTCTAAGTTAGCAGCTTGGATTCGAGTCTCCCTTACCTCCGCCACTCCTCTTGCAACAAGGGCCTTTGTAGTCCTGAGGAAAGAGACTTGCAGAATCTCACTTTTGGTAGAGAGGAACATCTGAAGTTTGGTGGCTGTTTGCTTTCATTGGGTCGTTTCCCCTCATTTTCTTCTCCCTCGATTCTTGCACGAAAAATCATCTGGGTCTAAAGAAAAGGTGGGGAAAAATGCAGAGAAGAGCAACAAAGATTGTTAGGGGACAGAAGGATAAAGGTAAACCATTAAATGAATGGTTGCAGGAACTGGGTATGTCTAGTTGATTGCTGGAATCGGGGATGTCTAGTTTAATGATAAGAAAAACTAGGGGAGACATGACAGCAGTCTTCCAGGGGCTGCCCCAAAGAAGAGGGAGTCAAGCTATTCTCCAAAGCACCTGAAGGCAGGACAAGAAGCAACGGATGGAAACTGATCAAGGAGAGAAGCAACCTAGAATGAAGGAGGAATTTTCTGACAGTCAGAACAATTAATCAGTGGAACGACTTGACTCCAGAAGTTGTAAATGCTCCAACACCGGAAGTTTTTAAAAAGATGTTGGATAACCATTTGTCTGAAGTAGCCGTAGGGTTTCCTGCCTACGCAGGGGGTTGGGTCCAAAATTGAAAGAAGATTTGAATAAATATCACCTCAGTTCTAGTCTAGCAGCCTATTACATCACGCTGGCTTTAGTTACTTCTTTATCTCAGTGGCATAATAGAAAAATAGAAAAGGCTGACTTAGCCTAAAATTTGGGCGAAGGTTTCGGGACCCTTAATCTCACCATTGGTAAAGTTAGGAGGAGGAAATCCCCACCGTTCCACTAAGTGCTCTTAATTAGACTTTATGAACCCTTGGTGATTCTTAAGGCTAGTTAAGTAGCAAACTATGTGTTGATAATAAAATTTGCTTGCCTCTTGCAGATATCCAATTTGCCGTCTTCAAAGAAAGAAATTGGACTGTCTGCTCCCTAAATCGTTTTCATATTTGGCGTGGAGAGCTCCTGGCAGAAGCATTTCAACTGGAAAATAGGAAATGAGTCTAAAACTATAGACACAAATGTGAGTAATGCCCACATTTGGGCAGGAGGGGCAGGGGGGGGTGACTTAGATTAAGAGATAGGAACGATAGAAATGCCAGCATTGTTTCGGCTTGGGTTCAAAGGACAGCCGGCGAGGGCTGATCTAGCGGGAGATTTTAGCAAGACAAAGAACGTGATTTTCCTCGACACGGTTCCGGTATAAAAGAGAATATTAAAAACCAGGAAGTTACATTTTCTTTGTCTCTAGTCTAACGACGAGAAGGACTAGGGGTGACATGATAGCACTCTTCCAATATTTGAGGGGCTGCCATAAAGAAGCGAGGGGGGAGGTCAACCATATCACCAAAGGGCAGGACATGAAGCAATGGGTAGAAGATTATCAAAGAGAGGCCCAACCTAGAATTAAGGAGAAATTTCCTGACGGGGAGAAAAATTAATCGGTGGAACAACTTGCCTCTAGAAGTTGTGGGCGCTCCATGAATGGAGGTTTTGAAGAAGAGACTGGACATCCATTTGGGCAGGTTGGTATAGATTCCCCTACTCGAACAGGGTGGGTTGGACCAGATGCCCTCCAAGGTCCCTTCAAACTTTGTCATTCTGTATTTCACACAAGAAGGCACAAGGCATCCTGAATTCAATTATGGGTATTTTGCCAATGTATGGATCCTTATCAAGGGATTGCTTACAGTTGGTTCTACATCTCATTGGAGAGGTGTTTTGCATCTGGCTCTTCCAAAAAATGGAGCAGCTTTTTAAAAATAAATAAATATTCAGAGTCCTTAATGTCCTCAGTCCCTTCTTAAACAAGAAATTCTATCTTCATTTGCAAATCATGACCGAAGGATAATTCAAGGCCACTTCCAGCTACCCAGAGCTTTTACCCATGTCACCTGAGAAACTGTACATGGCTTAAGCCAATCGTGGTTTTGAATTTTGTCTGGGGGCAGAATTTTATGAGCCCAAGCATGATTGGCTTGTTGTCATTCAGCAGCGATAAGCAATGATCCAGGCTGATACCCCTAGCTAACTTGTGTACTGATCTGATTATTTTCAATTGGGAGTGAAATGCCAGAGGTTGTTTTATGTATTATTCAGTTCCTGTTGCATGAATTTTATTCTTTGGATTGGGGAAAGAGATTGGATAGACTTCCTTCGTGGAAAAGTGGAAATTAGTTGAACTGGCCCTATCATTAGGTAGGTTGGGCAGAACTTATTTAGGTAGAGTTCCTTCCTTCCTTCCTTCCTTCCTTCCTTCCTTCCTTCCTTCCTTCCTTCCTTCCTTCCTTCCTTCCTTCCTTCTCTCCCTCCCTCCCTCCCTCCCTCCTTTCTTTCTTTCTTTCTTTCTTTCTCTCTCTCTCTCTCTTCCCTCCCTCCTTTCCTTCCTTCTTTCTTTCTTTCTTTCGACAGGGCTGTTAAACATCTACAGATGGTCAATATTTATAGCACAATCTCAAGCCTGATTAGATGGCAACAAGTCCCATAGAGATTAATAGGGGTCACCAACCAGAAACACAGCGTAGCCCTGGAATCTTCCTATATATACCCACCATTATTGAATGAGGAGATGTCATTTTATTTCACATGTGTGTCACATTCTATAGAAGGCCATCTGAATGCCTTTGGTCAGAAAACAAATACATGGAAGGACTTTGGCCACTGTGATTTCCCCAAAATCACAATTTTCTGCTACATCTTAACTTCCCCAGCAGGAGAAGGTGAGAAGAAAATATTTGTTGTCTTGTGGGTCCTTGGTGCTCTCTGAGGTTGTTGTTTTCTGGCGGACATTTCATGACCCATCTACGTAACATCTTCAGTGCTAGAAGGAAGTGTATAGAAATAGAGAGCAAACCCCACTCCCTTCTAGCACTGATGATGTTACTTAGATGGGTCATGAAATGTCTGCCAGAAAACAACCAAGCTCAGAAATCATCAAGGACCCCAGAGTCCTCCTCCTCCTCTTCTCCACAACTCCACTTCCTTCAAGCACTGATGACGTTACCTAGTTGGGTCACGAAACATCTGCAAGGAAACCACCAAATTCTGAGGAGCACCAAAGATCCCTTCACTCAGCCCTGAGCCACAAATATCCCTTTCTCTCGGTATTCATTCCCTTCCTTCCAACTTTTCACATCCAGCCTGAACATCTGGCTGACTGTGAAAGGAACAGCAACAATCATATTTTTCAAATTAAAAAATGTAGCTGTCTTCCATTGTCCTGAGTAAGTAGGGGGATAAAAAAAGCAGGGGAGAGAATGTTGATGAAAGTTTCATTAGGAAAACAAATGCTCATTGTGAAGCTGGCCCCTTTCACCCCACATTTCAACCCCTCGGCCATAAATTTCCCCCACCCACCCAAACCAAGAGTCCACCCTCTTTAGAGGAAGCTTTGCCAAAGCATCATCAAGCCTGCCGTTATTTTAATCAGTTTGAGGAGGGATTTAATACATTATTGATTTTTGTTGGCGGATTGAAAAAGCTCCTGTATTAAGTCCAGGTTGCTTATTCTTTCCCGATATGACATTCAGGTACTTGTGAAAAATTATACCAATTATGAAATAAGCCATTTACTGCTTCAAAGTGCAATCAGTTGTCACAGTGCAGAGAATTTGCTCTTGAGTGTTATTAGCCGTGTGGCGGGCGCACAGAAAGTGCTGAGAGGAGAGACTTTAACCAAAGGGCAATTGCATGAAATTTACTTAGAAATAGCTATTTATCACTGCTGGGTTTCCGACCGCTCAAATCCACTGCAGACACTTTATGGAATTGGTGGGAAAGGAGGGTGGGTGGGTGGGGGTAGCCATCTTGGAGTGACTGTAATGCAACCAATGGAGTGTTCCTTCCATCTTTTCTTCCCCTCCCTCCCTCTCCTTTCCCTCGCTGCTTTGCTGACACTCGGTGGAAAATTTAGAAGTCATTGTAGCGGCATAAAGATGCATTATCTTTTCTGATGTGCAATTTGACCGTCTTATTGAAAGCGCCAGGAGGGGGAAAAAATTATCCCCCCCTACAGACAGATATGCAGAAATATATACACGAGCAACGTGGAACTTTGAAAAGTTTAAGAATGGCACACGCCTGACTTTTTAAGGTGCCTGATCGGTAAATGTCTCCCAGGTTTCTTTCACCAAAGAGCGGTTGAGCGATCAATGCGGGAGAGATGGATGCTGGGAAGGATGGGTTGGAGGCATGGACAGCAACAAAGAACAATGACTAGAAGGGTTGCTCCCCTAAGGAATGGAGTAGAGTAGAGTAGAGTAGAGTAGAGTAGAGTAGAATAGAATAGAATATGACAGAATAGAATGGAATGGAATGGAATATAGGATAATATAGGAATAGAATAGAATGAGGAAAAATAGAATAGAATAAGGAATAGAATAGAATAGAATAGAATAGAATAGAATAGAATATAATAGAATAGAATAGAATAGAATAGAATAGAATAGAATGGAATGGAATGGAATGGAATGGAATGGAATGGAATGGAATGGAATGGAATATAGGATAATTTAGGAATAGAATAGAATGAGGAAAAATAGAATAGAATAGAATAGAATAGAATAGAATAGAATAGAATAGAATAGAATAGAATAGAATAGAATAGAATAGAATCAGCATAGAATAGAATCAGCATAGAATAGAATCAGCATAGCATAGCATAGAACAGAACAAGGAAAGGAAAGGAAAGGAAAGGAAAGGAAAGGAAAGGAAAGAGAAGAAAGAAGAGAAAGAAAGAAGAGAAGAGAAGAGAAGAGAAGAGAAGAGAAGATGAAGGGAAGGACAACAGAAGAAGATACTGAAAAAGAAGAGAAGATCAAAGATTAGAATAGTTTGGTTGCATTGACTCAAGAGGAGGGAAAGGGAGGGATGGAGAAGAGAAGAGATCACAATGCTATCAGGTCTCCTTGAAAAACTTGGAAATCTCTGTACAATTGACAGTATGAACCTCCTTTGCTTGTGTCCCGAATGGCAACCATTAATGACTTTTGCTGCAGGCGCTGGAGCACAAGGGAATCCAATCTAAAAAAGGGATGTTCAAGAGATATTTACACTCCAGTAAAGATGCCTAGGGCAGTTGAAAGATGTATAGTAGGCATGTCCTGCCTCTGGCTACTCCTAAAGTAAAATCTTCTCTGACTGGAGTTGGACTCCTGACTGATTCATTGATACACATGTGGAGGTTGGCTTGTTTGTTTGCGACAGTTTGTGTTCTGACCATGGCTTCCTGAGACAATAACAATCACATGCTGTTCCCAAAAAACCTTTGTTTTTATTTCAATGGCTGTGAATTATATGCATTCACAGCCCGTAATGAGTCCCAAACAGTTTGTGAAGAGTCCCACAGAAGTTCTGCCACAGTCCTTCGGGATATGGCTGATCAGCACCCACCTTTACCTCCCTTGAAATGCTGCCAACAACTAAATTGCCGAACGGAGCACAAAGTCAATATGGAGCTTCAGAGTTTAAACTGACCAGAACAAACAAAGTTGCTTCCTGCAAAGGCTCATGTCCCTTTGCTCCTCAGGTCTTATGGGAGGGGCCAATCACCTCCAAGCCTTACTCCTGAGTCACCCCTTTTGTCTTAACTGTTCTTGCCTTCTGGCAGCTCTGTGCAAGTGGGAACAGGCTCCCCTTGTTCCTCTGCCTCGCTGATGTCAGATTCTGGAGGCTCCGGAGTCAGCACATAACTCCAGGTGGTCCTGGCCCCATCTCTATGTTGGACGCAGATCCCTTGTCCGAACCCTTCCCCGACTCCAGGACTGGTCCCTGTCCCTCCCCACGGTCCGATTCTGCTGCTGAGTGATCGCAAGAGGTTGCAACTGGTTGTAGACGTGCTCAAATTGCTATCCCATGACCCTGGGGGGAGGGTCGCAACTTCGAGACTGGGTCGCAAATCGCTTTTTTCTGAGACAGTCCCTATTTCGAACCATCGCTGAAACAAACCTTCCTAAGTCTGTAATAACTTGTTGCAAAGCACTACACAATATAATAATAAAAAAAGGAGGCTGTGTTTTATTATCTTGGGAATTGCCTATTTGTTTCCCAGTGTTAACACACAGTATGTTATAAAATACACGGACAATAAATTCTTCCACTACTTGATAGACTCCCAGGATCTAATAGATTATTTTACAACGGTAGAGGTAGCATTTAAAAACAGCACTCTGGCATGGAAGTGGGAGGGTGGTGGAAACAGATTGCTATCAAGTGCCATTTAATTTAATTTCATAAATAATAGGGTATTTATAAAGGGAGCCATAATGCCAAGTGTTACCAATTTCTCTGCATACAATAATATGATTTGCACAATGTTGTCCTTCAGGGCAAGCAGTATACATTTCACAAATCAATCCTTAGGTGCAGTGCAATTAGCAGTCACAAAGGCAGGCAGCTGTACCTGTAGTTGTGTTTCTCTTATGACCTCCATGTTCTACGCACATACACAAGCATACACACACACACACACACACACACACACACACACACACACAACAGGGCACAGGCCCATTCTAATTTTCAACTCTGAAAAAACTTCAGCACTTGAAAAAGGGAGTGGAAAGAAACCACCCAGCTTCCTACAGCAATTCATGCTCATCACGTCAAAAGTGGGGTGTTTTTTTTTAAGTGGTCCATTTGTGATGACTTTTATGCCTGACTCCAGTTCGTGTTAGATTTAGCTCCTTCCTTCCTTCCTTCCACTCTCCCTCCCTCTTTCTCTTTCTTTCTTTCTTTCTTTCTTTCTTTCTTTCTTTCTTTCTTTCTTTCTTTCTTTCTTTCTTTCTTTCTTTCTTTCTTTCTTTCTTTCTTTCTTTCTTTCTTTCTTTCTTTCTTTTCTTTCTTTCTTTCTTTCTCTTCCCTTCCCTTCCTTCCTACATTCCTTCCTTCCTTCCACCCTCCCTCCCTCTCTCCCCTCTTTCCTCCCTTTTCTTTCTTTTTCTTTCTTTCTTTCTTTCCTTCCCCTTCCCTTCCTTCCTTCCCTTCCTTCCTTCCCTTCCCCTTCCTTTCCCTTCCTTCCTTCCTTCCTTCCTTCCTTCCTTCCTTCCTTCCTTCCTTCCTTCCTTCCTTCCTTCCTTCCTATATTGGCTTTCTTGTCTCAAAAAAGGTCTCCACCCCATCTGCATCTTCAACAAGAGAAGCGATTCCATAAGGACGGACAAGCCACCGACATTCATTTGTGGAAATTCTTTTGTTGAACTCAGGCCGGCTCTGATGGCATATTTGTTTATTTATTTTTGACACGAGGTCAATGCAGTAATTTTTGCCCAAGCTTTTAGCAGGATTGCCAGGGTGCGATCAATTAATTCAAGCGCCTCTTTTATTTACCGTGTCTTGCTGCTTTTAATATTGATCGTTTTAAGTTTGTCATTGGGGCAAGCCATTTTGAGCTAAGGCAACAGGATTTGGAAACAAGACATGTTTAAATATGACATTCTGTCACCAAATGGTCTTTTTCAATTTGTCGATTGGGAACTGGAGTTTTCAGAGGATAGGATGAGGGGAGGACACATGGATTTGTGAGTGTGAACTACCGCTTGTGCTTCATGTTCAGCCGAGCTACTTCTAGCCAGTCGCCATTCAGCAAAGTGGGGATTTACTAAGAGGAAATGGAAATGGAAGTTGTAGATTTGGGGTGCTGGAAGTTTGCTTTTCAGATCAACAAGAGAGAATGAAATCTGGCGTTTTAGGACTGGTGTTAACCCCACGATGCATTTAACTGAAACTGAGATTAATCAAATGCAAAGGCTGGGTCTGCATCACACACACACACACACATACACATGATGGTTTCCGTTGGTCTAATGTAATCAATTTGCTAAGTTAATGGGCTGTTTTTTTTCACAACTCAATGAAGCACAGACTACCCAACTCCAATTCTATTCTATTCTATTCTATTCTATTCTATTCTATTCTATTCTATTCTATTCTTTATTCTATTCTACTCCACTCTATCTACCCTATCCTACTCTATTCTACTCTACTCTTAAATTTATATGCCACCCATCTCATTATCAAGAGACACTTTCTGGGGCCCTTGGTGCTTGTTGAGCTTCTTAGTTTTCTTGCAGACATTTGTGTACTGATGATGTTAGCCAGCTGGGTCATGAAACGTCTGCAAGGAAACCGCCAAGCTCAGCGAGCACCAAGGACCCCACAATTCAACCCTGAGCTACAAATACTCTCCTGTCCACCGTTACAAACCAGGCTCCACCAAATGAAATACTGCCCTACTTTGATGAGATCGAAGTATCTCTAGGTCTTCAGCTTATGACTATCTGGCTGGTTTTTCCTTTGCGAACAGATCTTGTTTAGAAACGCCTTCATCCCAGGGTGGGCCAATTCCTCCCAAGGGACTTTTGAGCTGCAATTCTTTAAGTGAGAAGCCAAAGAGAGAGCTCTTTGCCCCCCCCCCCCACCAGCACCAAGCCCCCACCACCACCATTCCCCAACCAAATTCCAAGAGAGTTTTCAAAGAAGCCAGCTATAAATAGCTCCCATAATGGGAAGCTGTAATCCGATACAGATTTATTTTTCACTCTGATGGGCTGACCTTCATAGCCACTCCAGGCTCTGTCATGAAATATCACCAATCCATTTGGTAGTGGAAATAAATTGCACCTCCAGCGTTTAAAGGCCTGCTGATCCCTTGCCTAACACATGTCTGAACGGACAGAAACAGTTTCCAAAAAAGGTGGATTCCTTTCTCATGCCCTCTGGAAGAGCCTCCAAAGGATCGTTCCTTAAATCCACTTTGCATAGCCAATTTCTCCCTCGAAAGTCGACCATCCCAGCAAGCTGTGTCCTTCATACTTCGGAGGCACCAAGTCATACGGAAATATCTCCCCATCATTTGCAAGCACCTTGGTTCGAAGATCCGGTGGCAGGACAAGGGGCCAGACACAGAAGTCCTCCCCAGAGCAGGCCTGACATCAATTCACACCAGGGGTGGGGCTGTGATGACCCAGGGTGGGATACAAAATAAACACAGTCACAAAAAAACAGGTGAAGCCCATTTTGTTCCTTCACTTTGCTTCCAAGCTCCAAATATCCTTGACTGGAGACAAAAAACTCCCATACAAGCAGTTACAAGAAGGAGGAAATGCCGTTTAAATTATAAAGAGTAAAAAACAACACAAACCAGGCAAGATAAGGGCTGGAAGACGTCCACAGATTTCAGAACACACACTGGGAAGGACGCCAAACTCAGAGAGGAACCATAAACTGGAGATATTTCCAAGCTTTGTTTCCAGCACTGGCCCGTATGCATGTCCATCCTCTTATCCAGTTGTCATAGCTGCAGCCCATGAAGAGGATCAAGGCCCACTCCTCCCCAGTAGACCACTTCTCTCCCTTATCCTCTCCTCCCTGCATGCCCTAAGATGGAGAAGGGATGGGCCTGGGTTCTCCTCTGACTGCCCAGCCGGTCTCTGCCCTTCCCCAGCCTCCTCCACAACCTCCGGAGCCACGCTTCCACTCCCTGTCGGCTGTTCCTCCTCTCCCTCAGAGTCAGTCTCCACCAGGAGCATGGCAGGGTCTTCCAAAATTTCAGCAACCAATTCTCTGCCCAGTTGCTAGGTGGGCATGGCCTAGTTGGCCTCTTGCACCATGGCAGGGGGGAGGCGTTTTCACACTCCCCGGGCTCCGGAGGCTCCAGGAGGGCCAAAATGGCCTCCCTGGGCTCCGGAGGCCCTCTGGAAGCCTGTTTTTCATCCTCCCTAAACCTCCATGCAGGCCCTGCAGATCTGAGATCCAAAACGGGCCATGTGGAGACTCCTGGAAGAGGTGGAGTGGGGTAGGCCGGGCCAGCCAGAGGTGGGATTTGCCGGTTTACTGAACCGGCCATAAAATTAGCTACCGATTAGCTACGGGTTCGATCCGGTAGAAGCCCACCCCTGGCCAGTGGGAGAACCTAGTTTTGGTGGGTTTATTGTAGGAATGTTGGGGTTTAGACAGTGAGGGCTCTGGCTAGTGCTAAGAGTTCAAGTTAAACTGATTTATACTTGAAACCTTTACATAAGAATCTGGTCAACTAACAGGCAGCACTAAATTGTCAGTAGATAAGAGCCAACGGAATTCAAGAGGGGTTGGATTTAGAACATTTGTGGGAACATAACAACTCTAGGCTGATTGCTCTCTTGACTCTACCCCCAGTTCTCCTGTCCTTCTGCTACATGCTACAGCTTGGAGGAATTTTACCCAGTTCCCTCCTTGCAAAAAACCTTCAGCACAAAGAGATCACATTTTAAGTCCTGTTTATGCAGAAATATTGCAAATTCATAAAAAAGAAGATTCACCAACTTTTAAGCCCTACCGTAGGCTCCTTTGAAAGGGACTAGTGGAGGCACAGTTGCAACCAATTATTCACGCTGAGCGACAAATGATTCATTGACATCAAAGTTACTTGATTTTTTCCCCCTTGTAAAGTCCCTAAACAGTCACTTAAAGCCTCATCAATCTGCATAGTAAAAGATGTGGAATAAAACAAACACAAACAAACCTATTTTATTGTTATTCCTGTCAGGAGGAGCAGGAAAAAAAAAAAGAAAGGAAGGAAGGAAGAAGCTGATTTAAGAGCCTTTGCGATTTGGTAATTGCTAGGAGGTTTTATTTTATTTTTATTTTTTTAATATCCTGACAATAAACATAAAATTTTAAAACTGTATTAAAAATCATTTCCAATTCTTATGCCTTAACAGTCGAGATTGAATAATGGGTAGCGTTTTCTCTCTCTCTCTCTCTCTCTTTCCTTTATGCATATAAAATGCACTCTCTTGTCATCTTACGAAACTGTCAGAAATAAATTCATCCAGGAAACAAAAAAAGAAAGAAAAAAAAAAGATCATATAATTAAAAGGCAGTTCTTTTCTCTTCCTAGCTTGCCTGGAATTACTTTGTTTGTCAGTTCGTTCTCCCCACCGTTGCCACCCTTTTCCCTTTACGTTGCCAAATGGTTGCATTTTCAGACAACTCTCTTTGTAGTTAAAGAAGGGACTCCTTGAGGAGCCCAACTTTCTCTTCCAGTCAATCAATTTCTCTCCCTTGTGTGCCATGCCGTTCTTTCGCAGCAAAACCTCTTAATTCTCCACCAACGACAACACTCAAGAGAAGCTTCCAGAAATTGTAAAAAGGAAACTGATTAATCTGACACACAACCTAAAATGTACCTCGAGGAATTAGCTTGAAATCTTCTGGATCTGGTGAGGTTGTAGAATAGAACAGGAGTTGGAAGGGGACCTTGGAGGTCTTCTAGTCCAACCCCCTGCCTAGGCAGGAAACCTTATACCATTTCAGACAAATGGCTGTCCAATCTTAATTACTCCCAGTGTTGGAGCATTCCCAACTTCTGGATGCAAGTAGTTGTTCCTCTGATTAATCCAGGCAAGAGTTTTACTGTGAGATTAGCAGAATTTTGCAAGTTTGGGGTGCAAGCACACACACATCCTTTACTTTTTCAGAGTACTAGGGAGACCTGCCACAATTTAAAACTCTCACTAGAAACCAACCCTTGGTTCCATTTGTTGAGAAAGGTATAGTTTATTAGAGACCGAGAATATTGCAAGGGTGCGAAGCCAGAACTGAGAATCACATGCCAAAATCCCTAAATTCTACTTTTTCCTCCTTTAACTGTCTCTTACTGCCCACCCTAGTGTAAATCAATGGGGTTCAGGCAAGATGTTTTCATAAAGATCAGTCCAAATGCAGTTTGGTACGCAGCTCCCTCCTCCTTCCAGTGGGGTGACCTTGAGGTAGCATCTTGAGAAGGCACAGCTTCTTACTTTCATTTCCCCAAGCATCCCCCTCTTCTTTCCCTCTCCCCACAGTCCGTGGCAGTCCGTCAACACATAGCTCAGAAGAAGCTTCTTGGATGAGAAGCAAAACATCTTCATGGGGGGAAAAAAGTCCAGTTGCTTTTTGGAAAAAAAGCACTTTTAGGACACCCTGACCTGGATGGCTGAGAATCTCCATAGACAGATTATTCTCTACTTTCAGGGCGATCCTGGCTAACGCAACTTCTATTTCTCCTTCTCTGTCCATAAAGGGAAGAGCAATTTCAGCAGTGTGGATTCTTTTAATGAATTGTCTCAACTACGCTTCCATGATGACGAGAAATTGTAAATTTCAACCAGGGCTGGGTTGAGTTTGACTGAAGAATTTTTCCCCCCCTTCTCCTCTTTTTTTTTTTTTTTGAAAGACTGGAAGTAATAATGGTTTATTGATCTGTTTGTTAAGTTATTGGAGCCTTAATGGAGGTAATAAACCAGTGGGCTATATTGTGGCAGGGTGACAACCAGCTTGAGAAGACTAATTAAAATGAGAATTTCTCCAAGGGCAATCCACAGAAGGGGATAAGAAAGGCCTTGGAGCTGTCTGCTTTAAGATTGCATATAAGGCGAACGGAATAGTACGTGATTCACCTCTGAGCGTGAAAATCCACCCCACATATTGGGAAGCGGGAAATACGATGGGGTTAGGACCCTCTTCTAAATTCCATCTCAACTTTCTGGCCTTGGAAAGAAGGCAGCTATTTGAGAAACAAGAGACTTGTCCCGATTAATGTCTTCTTCTGGGACCACCAATATGACAGATGCCCTTCCAGAAGGTAGGAATCAGTATGGCATCTGGACCAGCAATTCCCACTGTGCCTGGGGCAATATAGACTAATTACAATTATGTCCAGGTTTCTCCCCTCGTGTAGGAATTGCAGTGTGCTAAGCATCCATTTGACTTTGAGGGAAACGGCATCTCCCTAACACGTTCTGCAGACCTTCAGATATCAAAAGCTTGTTAGGGCAGTGTCCTCAGTCTGGAGCTTTCCATGTGTCTTGGTTGATATTCCTACACCCACAATCACGATGAGACACCAAGCCATCTGGAGAACTTCAGATGGGGGATCCTTTGTGTGTGAGAGAGACACTGCCCTAAAGTTCTAAGTGAGCTCTCTCTTATGACTAAAATAGCCCCCTGTCAATATGTGGAGGTTCCGATTTCCTTAACGCAACCTAGGAGGTAAGTTCTACCAATCCAGATAAGGGTCCTGTTTTGAAACTTGAGTTGGGTTGGATGACTCTTCAACAAAGCATGCTTTGAAATAGAGATGGCTACCAAAAGCTCTTCAAACAGAGACATTTCCCTTGATTATTTTGAGCAGAAGATCTTCTCACCGCTGTTCTACAAGGACCCACAAGAATACCCTCCCCCAAAATCATCAGAGTTGGAAGGGCACCTTGGAGGTCTTCTATTCCAGGGGTCTCCAACCCTGACAACTTTAAGTCCTGTGGACTTCAACTCCCAGAGTTCCTCAGCTAGTAAACCAACAGTTGTAAGTCAAGAATTGCCTGTAAGAGCAGTTATGCCGAATATACCTCACGTATCTGAAATGGGAATCGATATTTTTCCTCCTGTACAGTTTTTGGTTCCAAGCCGTTCGTTCAATATAGCGTTTTTTTCCCCCTTTCCATTCTTTCTCTCCCTCTCCTATCTCTTGGGAATCCTATCATTTGACCAGCTAATTCTACCATAACCTTTCTTGACAATTACAGTTGGTAAGTCTTTATCCCTCTTTTAACAATTAAAATATGGTATTGATACAAATAAGGTCTGGCAGCTGCTTCAAAAGGTTTTTAATTGAATGATTATTGTATTAAATAACTGTTTTTAATGGAGCATGAACTTTTCAAATCATGGCTGGGGAGCTATTGAGATTCGGTTGAGTTTAGCAGGTATTAACAAGCCTTGAAAATTATAAAGTCATTGTATGCATTATTATTTGAAATTTTGCCCAGTAGGTTTTTTTTCCCCCCCAAGCCAAGCAAATTGAACTCACCAAGAGTATAAGAACAGGAACTCTACATTAAGAGTGGTACTACATGGATGCTATATGTTGGTTTACTGGCTGTATAAAGTTACAACAGCTCTGGAAAAAAGTGACTTCTTATTATTTTGATAACGTTGAGGGAGAAGATGTGGAAATGACCAAAGAGAAGAACCACATCCATTCTGACAGTCAGATAAATAGCAATAATCCTTAGACTTATATACCACTTCACAGTGCTTTCCAGCCCTCTCTAAGCAGTATACAAAGTCAGCCTCTTGCCCCCAACAATCTGGGTCCTCATTTTACTGACCTCGGAAGGATGAGAGGCTGAGTCAACCTTGAGCCAGTCAGGATTGAACTGCTGACAGTGGGCAGAATTAGCCTGCAATGCTGAATTCCAACCACTGTGACACCACGACCCTCCCTAGTTTCCAAGGCTGTAAAATGGGGGGAGGAAGAAGTCTACAGATAGTCCTCAGCTTACAACAGTTGATTTAGTGATAGACTGAAGTTATAATAGCACTAGGAAAAGTGGCTAACAAAAATTGGCAGGTATATTGACTGCTTTGATCAAAGAAAATTTAAGTATTTTTGTTTCTACTTGGAAACTGATTGTGGACTTTGTGCTTGAAGTGAAACTTTTTGATGATGGGTTTTACCCATTAGATAGATTTTTTTTGATATAGAAATGGCTAGTTGATACAACTATGTAAAAGTGAAATGTTGAGGTTAGATGTTACTATCTTATTTTACTGCACCAAAGGGAGTTGGAAGTCAATGCCTTTTCTTTTTTTCCCTTCTTTTCTGCAATCTTTCCCCTTTTCCTCCCCTATTTTTTCTACTATTTTTTTTGTATTTTTTGTATTTTATATTATAAACATTTTATTAAAAAAAGCACTGCAAAAAAGTTGTTAGAAAATCTGCTACTCGTTGCCTTGAACTTGGAAATGTAGTCCTCCATCCAAAAATGTCATGTTCTTTTCAGATCCGTATGACTTTCTGACATATTTTCAGGAAATTAGTATCACAAGACAACAAGATCTTATCATGTTTGTGGTGCTGCTTAATCTACTGAGTTATTATTGATCATGTTTTAATATTATTATAATGAGATATTTCTTGCAGTTCATATTCTTAGCAGCTGAAATTAACAGTGAATTAATGTCACGCTGAACTCACACCCTCCCTCAACTGTGGTACTGTTTGCAGAGAATAACAATTTTAAAAGTGTTGAAAACCCTCCTCTTCCTCCTCCAAGAAACAGGCCGGCAAGAACAACGCATGCAGTTACTCCTGAGTAGTTTTTTAAAATCATTGTTCACCTACAGACAGAATCTTGCCAGACTAAAGCAACAATCTGCATAACTATGGATATACTCCATGCACCTTCCCTCCTGGGAATCACAATTTGTGCCTTGGGCAGGAATTGAACTCATGGCCTCCCAGTTTCTAGCTTGTTGCCTTAAACCCCAACGCCAAACCAACTCATTCCATTTCTTCCACTGGATGGTTTAGTTGGATAAATTAGTAGTAAACACCATCTGAAATTTCTCTTTCATACAGAGTAGGTAACTCCCAAATGAGATATGCTTTTCTCTCAATGTTCCTCAACTCCTTTGAAATAGGTGTTTTGATTTAAAGATCCATTTCTGGTTTAGAAATATTTCCGGAAGAAAATGTTGGTTTGATGAAAACACTACAGAATTCATTGGTGGGAGTTGTTTTTTTTTTCTTTTTCTTTTATTTTGTTCCATGGTTGGCTTGCCTATTTCTTTCATCCCTAATTCTTCCACAGACGGACGTTGTTACAAGGCGACTTCAGATTTTTGCCAGCCTGTTTCCAAACAAGTTCAGGGCAACTCAACATCTTCATCAAAGATGAAAGGGAATTGATTCTTTGGGAAGAAGATCAGTGAGGTCTCCACAATGGACTGCAACTTTCCTGGAATAATAATTAAGGCCTCCCCTCCCTTTTCGGTAACGATGGTAGAATTTCAATTAGACAGCGCTGTGTAATAGATTTTCCCTCCCTCCCTCCTTCCACGTTCCAAGAGAAGTTATACACATTGCATTTTCAAGCCCTATAAAATATTTGTAATGGGCAGGTTTTTTTCCCCCCTAAATCGGGTCTGACACGGCTAGAGAGCGAGGGAATATTTATGGGGAAGGACTCAGGTAAGCAGATACCCCCACCTCAAAAAAAAATGAAGAAAAAAGATGATAAAGACCTAGGCTTGTAGTAGGGGTTGAGACAGAATTTAGCGCTGTTTGTTGATTGAATTGAATAGAGCAGCCAACAAGGTCTGGCACCTCTCAATAAAAGTTTACGAATAAAAACATTACAAAAATCACAAAGCCCGGGTTAAAGAAGCGAAACGTTAGAAGAGAGCGAGACAAACTATTAGAAGCGAAGAGATTCAACAGATCAACAGATTTCATTTTTATTTGTGTTGGTTTGATTTGAATATATTTAAGTTTTAATGTATATGTATAGACCTATTTTAATGATTCTATTCTATTCTATTCTATTCTATTCTATTCTATTCTACTCTACTCTACTCTACTCTACTCTTCACCTACCCCTATCCTATTCTATTCCTATTCCCTTCCCTTCCATGTTCTATTCTATTCTATTCTATTCTATTCTATTCTATTCTATTCTATTCTATTCTATTCTATTCTATTCTTCTTCCTTCCTTCCTTCCTCCTCCTCCTCCTCCTCCTCCTCCCTCCTCCTCCTCCTCCTCCTCCTCCTCCTCCTCCTCCTCCTCCTCCTCCTCCTCCCTTCTACTCTATTTTTGTTCCATACTTATTCTAGTCCAGTCCAGTTTAATCTATCTTTGTTACTCTGTTATTCTGACGGACACGTCAGATCCTCCAAATGTCTCAGAAGGAAGGAAGGAAACTCCACCCGGCCTCCCTGAGAGGCTGAACTGCAAACATGTGGCATGCTCATTTTGCAAAAAAACAAAACAAAACAAAACCCAAAGGTCTACATGACTGGTATAAGGACAGCTCAGGAAGTGCCTATGTTGCCAGACACATTTCTTCCTGGGGTGCCTGTGTATCACTTGTAATATATTTTATGGATAGGGCCAGCTCCATAAGTCTAGGCGAAGCAGTGCCTTTTTTCATAGTTTAGAAAACCTTGTTTGGGCATTTTTGTTTTGTTTAAACGCATTTTTCAAATACAAGGCGATGAATGGCAGGTGTCTCCCCCACAGGAAGGCCCGGCATGCATTGAAGCTGACGGCTGGGTTTTGATCTTTAAAGGCTGGGCTGGCCACCCCTCCCCAAAGATCTGCTCACTCGCAACGGAGCATCAACTTCACAAGACAATCAAAAGTTTCCTGACGGATCAGTTGGGCTATCCTCCACCCTGCTCCTACCCAGAGACCAAGGCCGTTGCAAATATTCAATTTGGAGATGCAATTGGGAGGCAATTGAATCCAATCCCGCAACTGATTTTCCAGATGAAAGCCACAATTCAGCTCCGGTTGAATACTTCTGAATCAATTTGGATTGATTCAAACCGTTGGGGTTTTTTTGTTTGTTTGTTTGTTTTTATTTTCTGTTTGGTTGCACAGAGGAAAGCGTTCGTAGCGTCAAGAGGTTGGCCCAATTTAGACCTCCGATTAAATTGGATCGATAAGCCAAATGGGATTGGATTGGATCTGATTCACATGGACAGGATAATCCCGTGCATTAAGGAAGCCCATCATAAATGTCAACTTGGTCCGGGGGGGGGGGCAAAATTTGGGAAGAAGCATTTTAAGCCAAAGGGACTCTTTCCTTAAGAGATCACTACAAATGGGGGTTTAAATTTACTCTCACACTTTCCAGGATTTTGCCTGTACCAGAGACTAACACTAAAGGAGGAGGAGGAGGAGGAGGAGGAGGAGGAGGAGGAGGAAGATTGTGGGGTCCTTGTTGCTCTCTGAGCTGGGTGGTTTCCTTGCAGATGTTTCACTACCCAGTTAGGTAATGGTGTCAGTGCTAGAAGGGAATGGGGTGTGTGGAGAGAAGGAGAGGGAGGAGAGAAAGGAAAGGGAGGAGGAGGAGGAGGAAGAGGAATACTGTGTGGTCCTTGATGTTCTCCGAGCTTGGTTGTTTTCTTGCAAACATTTCATTACCCAACTAGGTAACTTCATCAGTGGCAGAAAGGGATGGGTTTTGCTCTCTGTTTCTACACAGTCTGTTCTAGCACTGATGAGGGCTACTCCGTTGAGGTCTCCAGACTTAAATCATCATCTGGTCATGGATAGGAGATTCCGTGTTGGGAGACATGGCTTTCCCTGACTCTTTTTGGTTTCTGACTACCGTGGTGAACACGTATGCATTTGTTACAGCCTTCCTGGGCCTCGCCAAGGGCTCCGAGACTCCATTCTAGGAGGGTACAGTTGTTTCACAAAGGACACAGCCGCCCAGATTACTCCCAGCCTGCGCCATCTGGATCTCCTTAGAATTATGGCCCCACAACATCTGGAGGCTTATCTGTTTTTCCTCCCTGGAAGGCTATCCAAAAAGCTGGCACTCACATATATTTTAAAGCAATGCTCGTCCACGGGAAATTAAAAACAACAACAACAAACCAACCTCAGAGCATTCCAAGCTGAGAATCTGCAAGCAAAATAGGAGACGATCCATTTAATAATACCTGCTAGACGGACAAAGCACATTGGTAAGTGTGGGGAAAACAGTCCTAAGTCACTTTTTTTCAGCCCCGTTGCAACTTTGGACGGTCACTAAATGAACTGTTGCAAACTCTTGAAAACCACTAAAGAAATTCTTCCTTTCAGAGGCAGAGCTTCTATCAACAGACATCTTTTGTGTGTGTGTATGTCATCTCAAACTTTTGGGAAGCAATAGCCATTGGTTCATGTTTTTGTACCCTCTGAGTTGTTGATGTCCAACGTTCCTCCTGGTTACTTTCTCAGCCTCCCTCTGAACGTAGGTTCCTCTTGGCTTCTAGGGGCTCGCTAAGAAAGGATTTTTCAAAATGACCATCAGAGCATTTAGAGTATTTCCTGTATTATTATTATTATTATTAACACGCTCTGATGCTAAGGAGTTCTACTCCCTCTCCCCACCTGGAAAGAAATCTCTTCCAAATGCAAAACGCAAGCAGAGGAAAGGAGTTTCAGTTTTAGTTTCACAGCACCAAGAAGCTTTAGTACAGAACAGTGGAGCTTAAGCCACGCCCAGGCTCCTTGCTGTCTCCTTCTTGCTCACATAGCAAATACTCTTTCCGTTTCCAAACAACCCTCAACTCTCTCACAGGCTGACAGGACGCTAGCCTGGTGAATACTGATGGATGCGGGTAGGCAGAGGCACAATTTTCCTCCCTTATTTTCCTCCCCCCAAAACTAAGCCCAATCACATAGTTTCTTAGCGAAGCACAGGGGTCGAGCTTGTGTGTGTGTGTGTGTGTGTGTGTGTGTGTGTGTATAAAACAGAAGCACAGCTGGAGTGAATTGGCATTTAAAATAATATTAAGTGCTGGAAACTCCATTATGGGCTGGCTAAAGAGCTTTTCTTCCAAAGGATTATATACCTCATAGTTTGCTTTGCCAGTCTTCTATTTTCTTTTCATTAGCTCCCTCGGTTCCTACTCCACCCCCATCCCCAGGGCTTGCTCCAGGAGAGATGGAAGGGGGTGGGGGAGGCGAAACTATTTGGGGTTGTACATTACTGGAGGCTTCAGTTGCTGTGGAGGTATAACACAGATCATCCATCATACGCGCCTGAGCAATCTCGGCCACGCCAAGTCATGGCGGGTAGAATTAACAGATGAAATTAAAGACATACTTTCCCCTCCACTCTTTCTCTTGTCCCCCCCGCTCCCCCATTTAAAAGAGAAGAAGAAGAAGAAGAGGAGAAGAAAGAAGAGAAGGAGAAGGAGGAGGAGGGGAGGAGGAGGAGGAGAGGAGGAGGAGGAGGAGAAGAAGAAGAAGAAGAAGAAGAAGAAGAAGAAGAAGAAGAAGAAGAAGAAGAAGAAGAAGAAGAAGAAGAAGAAGAAGAAGAAGAAGAAGAAGAAGAAGAAGAAGAAGAAGAAGAAGAAGAAGAAGAAGAAGAAGAAGAAGAAGAAGAAGAAGAAAGGGGTTGTACATCTCAAAGTCATGAAGCGGTGCTGTCCATCTCTAACAAAGGGGATTAAAAGAATGCCCTCTGGCCCTCCCCTTTCTCACGCTAATGACTTCAGAGCCAATTAATGTGAAAAGTCGGGGTTCATATTCTGAAAGGGAGGAGGAAGCGATGGTGAGGACCAGCAGGTTCACTGGATGGAGGAAGACCGGGTCAAAAGGAGAGAGAGAGGGAGGGAGGGAGGGAGGAAAAAGAAAAGAAGGAAGAAGGAAGGAAAGAAGGAAGGAAGGAGGAAGGGAAGAAGGGAGAGAGGGTGGGAAGGGAGTAAAGGAAGTAAAGGAAGAAAGAAAAGAAGAAGGAAGAAGAAGAAGGAAGGAAGAAGGAAAGGAGGAAGGAGGGAAGGGAGGAAAGGAAGGAAGGAAGGAAGGAGGGAAGAAAGAAAGAAAGAAAGAAAGAAAGAAAGAAAGAAAGAAAGAAAGAAAGAAAGAAAGAAAGAAAGAACTCTTCCTATTAAATTCAATTTCTGCTAGAGAGAGATACCCTGTGAACTTCCAGCTGGAACTCCACGTCTCTTACTCTATTGGTAACCACTTGCTTTGGCTAACCACGGTTCTCGAGCTGTGGTCTGCGGACCCCTGGGGGGGAAGGGTTGCAATGACAGCACAGAAGGTTATGATTTAAATCTTGAGTTAAGTTAAACGACATTGAAAAGGGGTCCATGGTGAGGGAAGCTTTGAGACTCCCCGTTGGAGACCCTCAATGTCTTTACACCCTCGCCCACACCTGCCAATCGTAACCACGCAGCCAACTGCGGGCCCTAAAAAGTCGAATCGAGGCATTCCACGCCTCAGGATTGGCTAGCACTGCAGTGACGTCACGGAAGCCTATAAGCCATCCTCTTCTCCTCCACCGCTTCCTCCTCTTTGCAGAAGCGAAGGGTTTGGAAAAAGCCAAAAGGAGAGATGGAGGGGGGGGGAAAGAGAGAGAGATTTAGGACTTCAGAGCCTGGCGCTAATTGTACGAAGGGTTAAGCTCAGCCTTCACGGGATTACGCACTAACTACTTAGCCGGAGGTGCAAGGCGGGTGGGGTGGTTTGTCATGGGCCATTGACTTCCTGTCAAAAAACATGCCGCAGCCATTAATTGTCATATGACATGTTCAAAGAGGGGGAGAAGGTGAAAAGAAAAAAGGGGAAAAGGAAAAAGGGGGAAAGGGGATGCCAACAAGGCATGCTAAAATGCTGGAGTCACCTTAGCTCCTCTCCCAGGTGCAGGACAGGATGGAAAGAAATTGAGAGGACATGTTTTCCTGCCCCTAACAGAAGTAAAATTGAACCCCTGGCATGGTAGATTTGAAAGCAGCTCTCTGGTTCAAATAGTCAATGGTACCACCCCCCACCCCCAAAAAAAAAATCACTCAAGGAATTTGTCAGTGACAGGTGGCTGTTGGAAGAGCCAAAGAGAGAATTGGATGGTCTTGTTTTTTTGAGAAAGTCCAGAAATATTTCACAAGAAGACTTCTCCACTCCTCTACTCGTTGCAGAAGACCTTATGCCACCAGACTTGAAATTCTAGACCTAGAAAACCTAGAACTACGCCGCCTTCGGTCTGATCTAAGTATGGTATATAAAATCATGCATTGCAATGTCCTACCTGTCAATGAATACTTCAGCTTCAACCATAACAGCACAAGAGCACACAATAGATACAAACTCAAGGTTAACCGCACCAAACTTGATTGCAGGAAATACGACTTCAGCAACAGAGTGGTCAATGTCTGGAATCCTCTACCTGACTCTGTGGTTTCTTCCCCAAACCCCCAAAAACTTTAACCTTAGACTGTCTACTGTTGACCTCACCCCTTTCCTAAGAGGTCTGTAGGGGGCGTGC
The DNA here is from genome assembly GCF_049901735.1 of Notechis scutatus. Lineage (NCBI taxonomy): Eukaryota > Metazoa > Chordata > Lepidosauria > Squamata > Elapidae > Notechis > Notechis scutatus. Next base: position 8,771,086 of record NC_142023.1, read on the forward strand.
ATAAGCGCACCAATGTACCTACCGTCCCTGTCCTATTGTTTCTTTTATTTTTCTTATATATATCCATGTATTCATAACTATGTTTTTACTTATACCTATTATCTTGTAAGCAATTGACAAAAATAAATAAGTAAACAAACAAACATTTGGTCTCGTAAAGTCACATTGCTTGTTCCCATCAAGGAAGGCCTTCTAAGGCTCAATTTTCCAAAGCACCAGAGGGCAGGACGAGAAGAAATGGGTGGAAACTCATCAAGGGAAGAAGCAACCTGGAATTAAGGAGAAACTTCCCAACCGTGAGGACAGTTAACCAGTGGAACTACTTGCCTCCAGAAGTTGTAAATGCTCCTATCACTGGAGGTTTTTAAGGAGAGACTGGACAGCGCTTTGTCTGGAAAGGTTTAGGTTTTCCTGCTTAAGCAGGGGGCTGGACTAGACAACCGCCAAGGTTCCTTCCTACTCTATTCTGCTCTTCCCTGTTTCTTTTTGTCTATCTGTCTGTCTTTCTTTCCTTCCTCTTTTCCTTCCTTCCTTCCTCAGAAGCAAACATTGATCAGGTTCTCATCACCCATGATATTCTTGCACTTATCTAGCAACCAAGTAGATGAGGGGTCTCTGTAAATATCCAATCATTTTTATTTTCTCTTCCTAAAGTCCCCAAGCTTATAAGAGGAGACACCATGAAGGAATTCCCCCCTTTGACATATTTTATTTCTATTGTAAGAGGTTGCAAAAAGGTCTCACAAACAACAAACAGCCCCCTCCCAACCCGTGAGTTAAAAAAAGAAAAGAAAATTCATTATGAATCTCAAAAAGTAATTCTGAAACTCCCTGAGAATGAAACAAAACCAAAACCAGGGGGGAAAAAAAACTGAAGAAAAATTGGAAGGCAAGGATTGTCTCTTTCAATTTTCAGCAACTAACAAACCTGGAGTTAGAAGGTTTAGCCAAATCCTACCTGGAGGCTCGAAGTGACGTTCTTTTAGTGTTTCCGTCCTTATCAACTACATTAAAATTTAGAGACGACTATTTTTTTTTTTTTACTATATACAACATTTTTTTTCCAGCTTCTTTCCAGATCACAAGACCAAAATCTTCAGCATCCTATTGGGAGTTTTCAAGGTTTGGCCTTGAACCTTTCTGGAGTCTGTTTTATTCCCTTTGAATACACAAACCGAAAGGCTAAAACTTTTCACTTAAAAACTCCATGCTATTATTATTTTTTTATTTTTTTTAACAGGAAAAAAAAATCCGGAAGTTATCGCCAGTCAATCCTACACAGCTCTTCAACATCTCCCTGAGGTATTTTCTTCACAATTTGTTTTTTAATGGAAATCTATCAAGAGTGACCCCCAAGGAGATACCTTCAACATTGCCATTTTTGTAAAACAGAGACGTCTCGCTTCAATTTCCCCTCTCCCTCTCTCTCACTTCCTATCTCAGGATCCCAAATTTGAAAGATGTCGTGTTCTGCCGTTGCCAATAAAGTCACAGACTCCACATTGTGACACATGGAATGTTATTAATTGTCAATCACAAACTGCTTGTTTTGTCAAGATGTTCTCTTTCCAGCAAGCTGCTTGAAGACCTGAAGAGATTTTTAATCAAATGTTAATAACGCGGCATCTGTCGGCAGCTTGTGATAATAAAAAGGAAACACGATGTGGCTCTTTTTCCACTTTATCCTCTCTTTTTTTTATTATTATTATTTTAAAGTTCTCCAAGCGTCAAACGTCGAGAAGGCTGAAATGTGGCATTTCGTTGCTCCCAAGTTGCAAAGTTCTATATACGGGCAATTCATTTGCAGAAGTTTTATGGCATTTGGATTTTTGTTGACGTCACACATTTGTTTGAAATTCTAGGGCGATTCTCAGTCATCCAGGTCATCGGTTGTCCCAAAGGTGCTTATTGCAAGAGGCAAGTGGACTTTCTTGTTTTTTTTTTCTTTTTTGCTGCTCATCCAAGAAGCGTCTTCAGCTCTGACTGTGAATGGTGGGGAATGGAAGGATTTATACTCCTTGCAGACAGCTGGTCATTTGCATCCTTTTTGAAGGTCATTGGGGCCACTTGGATGTTTATTTGTGTCCTCAGGGTCACTTGAGTTAGTGCTCCTGTTTCTCATAGGTTGCAATTTTTTCTCTCCGGAAATCCCTTCCTACTCCCACACCGTTCCAAGGGTGTTCATCCCAAATTGTATAGCTAAAAGTTTGTAGAGGTTCTCAGTCATCCAGCTCATGGTTGTCCCAAAGGTGCTTTATATAAATCCTTCCATTCCCCGCTATCCTGTCAGAGCTGAAGAAACTTCTTGGAGGAGAAGCAAAACGTCTTCAAAAAGATTTGTTTGAAATGAGATTCAACATCTAGAACCGAGTGGGTTTTGCTGTCATTTTAAGTGTGTGTGTGTGTGTGTGTGTGTAGTCCTCAACTTACAACAGTTCACTTAGTGACCGTTTGTAATTACAATGCCACTGATAAAAGCGACCCACGGTGAATTTTCACTCTTACAACCATGGAAACCAAACGAAGGGAAAACAAGAGACAAGCTGCACAGCGCGCTCTGAATTCTTGGCCCATTGATCTTCCACAGGTTCTGCATCATTCAGACGTCGGCTCTCTAGATTCCATCTGAACTTGGATGGGATTTATCGTCCCGAAATGCAGTTCCGGAGCCATCCTTTGCTCCCTGCCCCATCGTTACTTATGAGGCTCGACTTTGTAATGTTAATTCTGCCGTGTGTTTTTGGAGATATTTTACAGCACTTGGCTGAAGCCTCTTTTTAATCTGCTTCCCCATTTATGTCCACCTAAATTATCTTCCCTTCTATGGGATGAGGCGTGTGCCAGAGCCGGCCATTCATCAGGTTGATTCTTCGTGCAGATGAATTTCGAACATTTAATAAAGTTTCTTCCACTTGCTTACGGAGAACCCAACTGCTCTCTCCGCTTCGAAGAGCACTCCAGTGTGATCAAATCTTAGTGAAGGAGCAGCTTCATTCCAGATCAGCATGTCCACATGTTAGGATGATCACATTTCAAGAAATCATCTTCCTAACCTGACATAAGGCCACCTTCTCCTGGCTTGCTCTCTCAATCTCATTTTCTATTGCTAATTCTGGCACTGAAGAAGCTTCTTGGATGAGGAAGGAAAAGTTTTCTTTCTTTTTTTCTTTCTGAAAAGTTTTCAAGGGGGGAAAAACCAAGGACGTTTTGGAAAAGCACATTTGGGATAATTCTGGCAAAGTTCACCCCTCCTTCTGGCTCTAAATAATGGTACTAAATAAATCATACGATATCTTCCTCTTCTTCTGAAGAGGAAGGAAGAAGGAGGAGGAGGAGGAGAGGAAAAGGAGGAAGGAGGAAGAAGAGGAGGAGGAGGAGGAAGGAGGAAGAAGGAGGAGGAGGAAGAAGGAAGAGGAGGAGGAGGAAGAAGGAGCAGGAGGAGGAGGAGAACAAGGTGAAGGAGGAGAAGGAGGAGAAGAGGAAAAGGAGGAAGAAGGAGGAGAAGAGGAAAAGGAGGAAGGAGGAAGAAGAGGAGGAGGAGGAAGAAGGAGGAGGACAAGAAAGTCAAGAAGAACAAGAAGAAAGGCAATAAAAATGTTAGATGGTTTGATATTCAAACAGGCAGTCAAATATTTCCACAATAATTGGCAAAATCAGAAAAACCAGCAGGCTGTTGTTATATATGGAGAAAGATGGCGAACTCTGAGATTCTTTCAAGTCCCTTTCTTGGTCAAGAGTGATGGATGCTGAAGTAACGAGAGGCATGGATCATTTTAGAAAGCCCCAAATAGATATCTTAAAAGTCCTGTACCCAACAAGTTTGAAAACCAAGACGCGTGAAAGATGGATAACAAGATGAGAATGAAAAGAGGGGAGTGAAGGAATTGGTGGAATTACGAAAACACAACACCGGAAACTTTGAAGGAACATGAAAATCAAGGTGTAACGAAAAACATTCTCTCTTTTTTTTTAATCTCCACTTTTTTAGGATTCTGTTTTCTTTTTAATTGCCAACTACAATGCCATCATTTTTTTTTCTCTCTTTCTCCTTGATGAACTTCAAAGTCTGATAATGACTCTCCATTAAAGAGAGAGAGAGAGAGAGAGGAGATATGAGGGAGAGAAACCAAGTTGAGCCAAGGAGATGATTAAAGGACCTTATTAAACGCAAGCTTGTAGAATTTCTTCACATGAAGGCAAGCACCATTATGGAGACTTATCCTTATAAATGACACTCTGGTTTTGTGAATGCGTGGAACCCTGATTGGAGTGGCAAGTACTGAGTGATACCGCAAACCTGTTAATAACATGAAAATTAGAAAAGGCTCATGCAAAGAAGAGAGATTAATTTAGCCCGGGAACATCTCACACAAATTGCAAAGTTATGAATATGTTCTTGAGATAATGAGCCTTCCGAACTATCAAACTGCTTGTCATTTTCTGTAATTAATGTTAAGGAAGACTCCTTCCTGATGGTTCGTATTACTCATATACCAAGAAAATTTCTTCAGAGAAATAATTTACATTTATTATCATCGGTCTGTTTGTGTGCTTTATTTCGTGGTGGAGTAATTTATGGCAGCACCGTTTCACTCGCCTTGATTAGTCACTTGTCCGCCTGAAATGTAATTTTTATTTTTTATTTTATTTATTTATTTTTGGCATGCGCTCTCGTTCTCTCCCTCTCCCTGCCTTTATCTCCCTCCCTCTCTCCCTCCCTCTCTCTCTCTCTCTTCCTCTCTCTGTCTTTCCCTCTCCCTCTCTCTCCCTCTTTTTTCTCTCTCTCCCGCTCTGTCTCTCCCTCCCTCTCTCGTTCCCTCCCCCCACTCTCTTTCTCTCTCTTCCTCTCTCTTTCTTTCCCTCCCCCTCCCTCTCTTTTCTCTCTCTCTCCCACTCTCTTTCTCTGTCTCTCCCCTCTCTCTTTTCTTCCCCCCTCTCCTCTCTCTTTTTTTCTCCCTCTCCCTCTCTCTTCTCTCTCTCTCTGTCTCTCCTCCCCCTCTTTTCCTCTGTCTCTCACACATAAACAATTTTCCTGGATTTATCCACTGTCGTTTGCTCTTCATTACCCCCCCTGCCCCCGATTCATCTGTCCCTATCCACATTTTGGAATAACAGATCTCAGTGGAGCTCCCACAACTTCTGGTGGCAAGGAGTTCCACTGGTGAATTGTTCTAACTGTCAGGAAATTTCTCCTTAATTCTAGGTTGCTTCTCTCCTTCTTTCCATCTGTTGCTTCTTGTCCTGCCTTCTAAAGGTGCTTTGGAGAATAGCTTGACCCCGTAATTCTAATATTGGAAGGCTGCTATCATGCCGCCCCTATCACACCCTTCTTTTCATTCAACTGGACATACCCAATTCCAGCAACCGTTCTTCATAAGTTTTAGCCTCCAGCCCCCTAATCATCTTGGTTGCTCTTCTCTGTACTTTTTCCAGAGTCTCCACATTTTTTTTTAAAAAAAATTGTGACTACCCAAATTGGATGCAGTATTCCAAGTGTGGTCTTACCAAGACATGGAGGGGGAGAAGAGAGAGAGAGGGGAGGGGAGGAGGGGGGGAGAGAGAGAGAGAGAGAGAAGAGAGAAAGAAAGAGGGAGGGAGGGTGGGGAAACCCCAGCTCTCAACAGCTTCATCTTTCTCCTTTTTGTCAGCTTTATATTTATTGTGATTACATTTATTCTTTTTATAACCTTCTCGTAGGCCATCCTGAGAGCTTTATCATATCGTAGGCATAAAATAAAATAAATAAAAAACACCCCGGAGAGATTTAAAATAAAAATAAATAGGAAATGCCACCCAAAGTAACAGCTCAGGCTTCTGCGGGATGAGTAAACCACATTTCAAAAATCTTGTCAGGAGGAGAAAATTAAAAGTGGCCTGTCTTCATCTCGATTTGGGGGATGAGGACAGGTGCTTAGGGTCCAGCCGAGAGCGTGGATGGACAATCTGTTGGCCATCATCTGCGGAAGATCAATCTAATCTCACCCGTCCCTTGAACTAATTTCCAAAGCCTTTTTGCAAGCAACGATGCAGACATCAGGGAAGGTTAAACAATGATGTGTCCCCAGTCTCTAAGCCCTGATTCAATTTTGGTCCGTGTGCAGCTGCTTCCCATTACATATTTGGTTGTCTTGGACCCTTTGTAGTAACCGTGCAGGTGCTGCAAGCAGACATTAACACCCCCTGCCCCATAGGCACCTGAGCCCATCTGGTAAGGAATTTATGAAGCCTTCCTTAGCCCAAAGCCACGTCAAGCTCATTTGAAAGCTACCTCAAGGTAGCTCAGCCACGTTGTTAATTCTTACCGTACCATATGTAAAACATCAGTATGGTTTTGAAAACCAGAACTGAACTCAAGGGGAGGAGGAGAGGGAGGAGAGGAGGAGGAGGAGGAGGGGAGAAAGAGGGAGGATGAGGAGGAGATAGGAGAAAGAGATAGGGGAAGGAGGAGAAGAAAGAAGAGAAGGAGAGAAGAAGAAGAGGAGAAGGAGAAGATAGGAGAAGGAGATAAGCAAAGAGGAAGGAAATAAGGAAAGGGGAAGGAGGAGGAGAAGGAGGATGGAAAGGAGATGTGAGAAAGGGATGGGGATAAGGAAAGGGGGAGGAAATAAGGAAAAGGGGAGGAGGAGGAGGAGAAGGAAGAGGAGGAGAAAGAGAAGGAGATAAGGGGAAGGAGGAGAAGGAGAAAGAGAAAGTGAAGATGGGAGAAGGAGATAAGGAAAAGGGAAGGAGGAGGAGATGATTTGGGACATCTGAAAAATAAAGATAATCTCTTAGCCTCCTTTTTCATAACTGTCGATGAAGCCAAGTCAAGAATGCCAGAAGGGATCTAAAAATGTGGAACAGGGGGAACCAAAACAATGAGAAAGGCAACTCTCTTTAGGCTACTTCATCTAATTTTATACCTGTGATTTTATTTCTGTCCCCTAAGAACTCTGTATTTCTCTCTGCTAAATTTCACACTGCTATTTTCAGCCTATTTTCTTTAACCAATCAAATTCTTTTTGAGTTTTACTTCTGCCTCCTAGGTATCACGCCCAATTTGTGTCAGATTATCCCTAAGTAAAAAGTGAAGTTAAAAGGCTGATGGAATCAAATCAAGTGTAGCTTCGATCTTTCAGATATTTCTGAGAACGTAATACAACAACGTCCCCAGGTGGGAATGGATTTGTGCAACTATAAAGCCAGGGAAACTGTGAAGGCGGAGGCGGTCCGCTCTCCCCACTCCTTTCCAAAGACGAACATTTTAATCTTTTAACAAAAAGGTCAAGTCAAGATGGGAAATAATCACTTGATTCATCAGATCAGTCCTCAATCATTGCGTGGAACAGTTGCTAAATTCAAACATGTTTCTCTACATGGGAGCAAAATCCAGCAAGATTTCTGATGACTTCGGTGGACATCGGTAAAATCATAAAGTCCATAACTTCATAGACATCTCACTATATAAAAGCGAAATGCCGCTCACGCATCATCACAAAATCTCCAGAACCGTAAAGCCTACAAACTTGAAATTTGGCACGTATGTTCCTCTTGGCTTCTAGGGGCTCACTAAGAAAGGATTATTTTTCCAAATGACCATTAGAGTATTAGTATTAACTATATTATTATTATTATTATTATTATTATTATTATTATTATTATTATTATTATTATTATTATTATTATTATTATTATTATTATTATTAACATGCTCTGATGCTAAGTTTGTAGGCTTTACGGTTCTGGAGCCCTCTCATAAACATTTCTTATCTCCGTGGTCATAGAAAATCCTTGATTCGGGATTAAATTTTTTGTGTGTCTCCAACGTGAAATGGGCCACGGTGCTTCAGCGGTTAAAGACTGAGGTTGTCAGCTGGAGAGCTGACAGACTGGGTTCGAGACCCAAGCGCTGCATTACGGGATGAGCTCCCGTTCCTCGCCTCAGCTCCTGCCCACCTAGCGGCTCGAAAGCAGGCAAATGCGAGTAGATAAATAGGTGCTGCTTCGGTGGGAAGGTCACAGTGTTCCATTGCCTTTGCTGTGTAGCCATGCTGGCCACATGGCCATGGGAAATGTCTTCGAACGATGCTGGCTCCCTCGGCCAAGGAACGAAGATGAGCACCGCGCCTTAAAGTCGGACACGACTGGTCTGGGAAACGTTTATATTTTTTATAACATGAAAACCAACCATCTAGTCCTTTGGTTAAGTATCCAAACTGTCTGCTCCTTGTTGCTCTACTTGCAACCTCAGAGACCTTAAAACCAATTATGTTTGTTTGGGAATAAATTAACAACACTGACATTTGCATTAGTGTTACTTATTAGGGAGTCTTTCTCTCTCTCTCTATCTTTATCTCTCCCTCCCTCCCTCTCTCTCTCTCTCTCCCTCTCTCCCTCCATCTCTCTCCCTCCCACTCCCTCTCTCTCTCCCCTCCCTCTCTCCCTCCCTCACACTCTCTCTCTCCCTCCCGCTCTCTCTCTTCCCTCCCTCCCTCCTGCTCTCTCTCTCCCTCCCTCTCCCTCCCTCCCTCCCTCTCCCTTCCCCTCTCTCTCTCTCTCTCCCTCCCTCCCACTCTCCCTCCCTCTCCCTCCCTCTTGCCCTCCCTCCCTCTCCCTTCCTCTCTCTCTCCTCTCTCCTGCTCTCTCTCTCTCCCTCCCGCTCTCTCCCCCTCCCTCCCTCCTGCTCTCTCTCTCCCTCCCTCTCCCTCCCTCCCTCTCCCTCCCTTTCTCCCTCCCTCCTGCTCTCTTTCTCCCTCTCTCTTCCGAACTGACACCTTTTTAAAACCATCAGAACTGCTGGATTGTCCCTGTTTTGATAGCCTTTCCTGGAACGACTCATAAATAACCTTTATTTTGTTATAATTCCTGCCCTGTCAGGAGCTATAAACAACCTGGCTAGGCTGAAATTAGGATGAAGGCCAGCCAATCGGCACAAACCTTCGTGGATGGCTCAGGAGGAAGAGAGAGGCGCCCGACGGCACATGCAACCTTTTGAAGGGGAATTTGTGGCTCGGGATGTCAGTCCACGCACACCTCGCTCCGGGGTCTCGTCGCTTTTAACTGCCCTTCCATTGTATCTTCTCTTTTTTTTCCCCCACCCTTCTTCTTCTTCTTCTTCCCCGTATAACATTTTTTTTCATACACTCCATCTCGGAGCACTTTACAAGGCAATTAATTACCTGCAGCGGAGTGATGGAATGAAGGCAGATATGACGGCCATTATGCACTCAGCAACATTGGCTCTCAAAGCATTTACATCTGTGGCATTTAATTTGTGATGGCTTTATGGAGAGAGCGAGAGAGGAGAGGAGAGGAAGGGAAAAAGAAAACCGACATGTTTTTTCTAGCAACTCTCTTTGTTGGGCAGCCCATTCCTCTCCATTCCGAACCTGCTATTCCAATCCTTGGACTTCAGTAAGGTCCTCCGCAGTCTTTGGTGGCTTCCTCTCTCCTTTTAACACAACGCTTCCTGATACACGTCTAGGCAGATTGGTCAAGGTTGTCCCCCAAGGTGCTTTTCCAAACGGCAACTGGACTTTGTTTCTCCTTGAAGACATTTCGCTTCTCCTCCAAGAAGCTTCATCCATTCTGACTGGAGGGGGGGATACGACACCACCCGTGACCCATCTCCTGTTTACAACACAGTCCTAAGAAGGTCCCACGCCCATTTGCACTCTTCAGCTGACAGATAAACCCCCAAGTGGCCTCAACGACTCCCAGAAAGAGCGCCAACGACCAGAGGACTGCAAGGAATATCAATCCTTCCCTCGTCCGCCATTCAGTCAGAACTGAAGAAGCTTCTCGGATGAGAAGCGAATCCTCTTCAAGGAAAAACAAAGCCCAGTGGCCTTTTGAAAAAGCACCTTGGGGACTTCCTGATGCCTCTTCCTTGTTCCTACGTATCCCAGAATATCCTTTTCCTTGATCCCTTCTCAGCTTCCCTACAGGCCTTTTTGCTCAAAGAAATTAGCTCCTTGTTTTCCTTGGATAACTCCAGAGAAGTTTACTACAGAAGGTCACCATGGAACCTATTTCCTTTATTTTCTTGTGGGTTTTCCCGAACACTCAAAAAGTGAGACAGGCCCAAATTACGTTACTTTCGAACAATGACAACAGAATATAAATAGTGAATACTTTCAGAGCCTTCACACAACTGATCAGGATGAAGTATTCTGATTGAAGCCAGAGGAGAAAAATCAAAGAATCCACCAGCTATCAGAAGATAGGAAGGGCCATGTTGAGTTCATCAACGCTAAGTTGATGTTCAGAACCACGGACGGTTCCATATAAAGCGAGATCTTGCTCTGACCGGAGGCTCTTTCTCCAAACTAAAACAGATTCTGGTTATTTTCAAATTGGCTTATTCTAGCCACCGCCATCACTCAGAGGTAATTAATGATGGCACCGTGGAGGAGATGAGGTTGAAAAAGGTTGCAGTGGGGTTGATAAACCTATCAACGGATTCAATATCCAGCATCTTTGCCTCTCTTCTCATCTCCCCCCAAAAGCTGTTGCCACATCAAAGCTAGGCCACCTGGATTAGAATGGCCCGTGATAAATAGCCAGGCGCAGAGGGCATCCTGGAGTTATTATTTCACCAGCTAGGTCACCCTAGAAAATGCCAGCTGTTCTGCCATCTATCTTAGCAGATGACAATCTGCTGCATACACTGATTGACGCCACTAGCCTCAATATACCGAAGCAGAATAAAACCTGTCGGCGAGCAATAAAACTATTCCAGCTGCTAGTAATGGTTTGTGAGGACAAGAACATAACTCATCCACATGGTACATGGAAATATCAACTGAGCCTCTGTGTACATCACAGGTGTAAATAAAGGAGAAACAGGGGAGGTTTTCCTTTCCAAGGGACACTCGTAGATCTATGGGTTGAGATGCTGGCAACCACAAACCAGCACCAGACTGGCAATACTTCCTTTGCTATTTGTCCCCTTATTTCATTCTATCTTGTGCTGTCCACCACCCACATCTGTCTGGGCAACTTTTCCCCTGTTCCTTTGTCCAACCTGTGACCTGATAGAAAGGTCACCAGCCTTAGCAAGAAAGATTCTTCAATGGATCAGGCTTTCAAACAACAACAATGTAGCCAACCGGGATCAATGGAAGCTGATGAAGGAGAAGAGCAGAGACAGAGGGCGGAGTCAAGTAAGCAAATAGCCTAGAATCATTAACGTTGCCACAAATGGTCTAAGTCCAATCCCTACTGAATTCAGTTGACTCTAACCTAGTATCCACATTTAGTACTGGCTGTTAGTTGACTGGATTCTCATGAACAGGCATGACCAATAAAGTCCTTAACTGAAACTTAACGTGTGGTCCTAATTCTTTGCACCAGAGCATCTGGTGCAGAGAGAAAATGCGTGGACTTGAAGGATCTGATTGTCGTTAGATTGGATGAAGACTCACTGAACGATATACCTTCTCTTATGAAAAATGATAAATAAAAATAATTAATAAATAATAAATAAAAATAATAATAATAATAAAAATAAATAAATAATAAATAATAAACTGGTTTGATGTTTTCCCCGGGTGATTTGGATGGGAAATTTCCACTCTTGATGGTGGTCTCTAAATTACACTGGAAAAAAAAACAAAAAACCCTCACTTCCATTTTACAATGAAGTCTCCTGGATGACGTGATAAAATTCAGCAAACGAAAACAAGAATAAAACAAGCCCAAATTATCACAAGAAAGAGGAAAGGGAATCGGAATGTCCGCAGATGAGCATGCTAAATTTCAAAAGACTCTAGTGAACTTAAAAAAGAAATTAAAGAGTTCATAATGTCCGTCTCGAAGAATCCAGGTTAGAAGTTGCTCCATAGACCACCATTCATCCCCCACCCCACCCCCCTCTCTCTCTCACTCTCACACACACACACACACACACACACATTGTCTGGGTGCAAGTTTCTCCTTGACTTCTTCCTCTCCTGCTCCTACGAGACATACAGCTTAATGTGACATACTCAAGGAGAACTGATTGAGATTCAGAAGCGAACCAAAGAATGTCTTGATTAATTCTTTAAGTCCCTGTCTCTCTTGCTGGTGCCTTTCCGAATCCCAGAGACACGCTTGTGCCTATTTGAAATTCCCCAACGTAGCCATGAGTTCCGAGCCAGAGTTGTTTAACACTGTTGTGAGCCACCCAGAGTTGTTTAAGATGGGCAGCCGTATAAATCTTAGAAATAAATAAATAAGTAAATAAATAAATAGTTCTCTTACTAACTGATGGCTCCTCTCATTGAGGTCATCAATCAAACTGAGAATGTTAAAAAAGAAACTATAGATCATATTTGCTGAAGGAAGGAGAATGGGGCGGGGGGGGGGAAGGAAGAGGAGGAGGAAAGGAGGAGGAAGGGAGAGGATGAGAAGGAAGGAAGGAAGAACCATACAAAGATGTCATAGGAAGATGTTGCGGTTATCATGTTCTTTCTCCAGCAAAGAATAAAATGGAGGAGAAGGAGAAAGAGAAGGAGGATGAGAAGAAGGAAAATATGAAGAAGGAGGAAGAGGGGAAGGAAGATATGGAGGAGGAGGAGGAGGAGGAGGAGGAAGGAGGAGGAGGAGGAGGATTGAGGAGGAGGGGAAGGATGAGATGAAGGAAGGAAGGAAAATGAGATGAGGAGGAGGATGAGATGGAGGAAAGGAGGAGGAGGAGGAGGAGGAGGAGGAGGAGGAGGAGGAGGAGGAGGAGGAGGAGGAGGAGGAAGGAAGGACAGGAGGAAGAGGAGGACAGAAGGAGAGAAGAATAGAATAGGAGAATGGGAAGGAGGAGAAGATGAAGCTTCACAAGTACATAACACGGAGACTAAAACTATGCTTGGTTCCCCATAGCTTTCTTTCCCTATAACTCAACTTATATTCATCAGAGGCATATATTTAAATCATCGCTTACTTTGCTTTTGTGTCTGAAATTTATTAGCCTACTACTTAAATGTTTTATTCATTAGGCCATGTAAATAATGCATGCTTGTTTCCATGGTAATTTAACCCTTTCTCACCAAGGGGATTTGCTCAATTTTGTGCTGTGCGCTTCCTTTATTAATTGCTGGGACCAAGACCGGAGCAATCTTGGGGGGCCCAGCATAAGCCCAGATGGGCTCCCTTCCCCACTTTTAAGCAACTGCATTTAAGAACCAAGTTTTCTTTGACAAATACAACACACCCAGGTGCTATCAGAGGGAAGATAGCAGTCCTAGAATGGCATGAATGGTGAATCGGTGTGCACCTTTATCACAAATGCAACCCATAGCGGTAGATGTTTTTTTATTAGCAGAGGTGACACCAGGCTGAAGAATGGATCTGGAACGATTGTTCTCCAGACCTTGGCCTCAGCAAGTTAAACCCACAAGGAAAGTTGTCAGAAACTAAAAATGACACCAAAGATGACACCAAATTGGATTGTCCTATGGATAGATCTAGGATAAAGGTAAATAGGGTTGTGGGAATGATTGAGGAGGCAAAGGAAAGAAATGCTGCCTAGGGAACCATCAGAAAAAAGGTGGAGCCCACAGCTGCATAACAGGCACAAGAAGAACCTCAGAAAAGATCTTCTCCAACTTCACAAGCTGCAGATACTTTCAGACTTGCAAATTCTACCAATGTATCCTTACAATAAAGTAGAATTCCTTCATCTCATCGTCCCTCTTCTCTGGTCGACAAAAAAAACAAAAAACAAAGAAACCAAGAAAGACACGCTGAAGTTCTGATATCTAAGGGGCTGCCCCAAAGAAGAGGGAGTCAAGCTAGTCTCCAAAGGACAAGAAGCAACGGATGGAAACTCATCAAGGAGAAAAGCAACCTAGAACTAAGAAGGAATTTCCTGACCATGAGAACAATAATCAGACTTCCCTCCAGAAGTTGTGGATGGCCCAACACTGGAGGTTTTTAAGAAGACATTGGATAACCATTTGTCTGCCTGAGCAGGGTGGGTTGGACTACAAGATCTCCAAGATCCCTTCCAACTGTATTATTCTGGCATTTGAAGCAGTTTCCCTTCATCCCGCCTTGAACGCCTCTCTTATCTCCCGCTCATTTCCCTTTAACGGCCAGTTGGCCAGATTCTTGTAGCGAGCTTAAAGTTGCAATACCTTTTTTTTACTTATTTGAAATGCCTGAATGTCCTGATTTCCCAGATGCTTGACAGAATTTCTTTGTCCACCATTGAAAAAGAATATACCGTTTCTAAACCTTGTGCTCGAGACAGAAAAAATAATAATGATGTTTTGATTTTTGGGATTCCCTGATTAGACATGTTTTTTCCCCCTCTTCTAGAAACGACTAGTTTACATTGAGTATGTAGAATGAATTGTTGAGGTTGTTAACCTTATTATTTTTATTCCACTGCATCGAAAAGAATTAGACGTTAATACCTTCCCCCACTTTATCCTACACTTTCTTTTCCTCTCTTCCTGCTATTTTTGTTTTCATTTGTGTTTTACGCTTTAATAAGTCCAGTAAAATTATTATAGGAAAGAAAACGAATGCTGCCTTCTACTAGCAAATACAAGCAAGATGTTTGGAGGGTGTGTTTTTTTTTTAAGAGAGAAAAAAAAAAGAAGGAAAAAGAAAGAGAGAGAGAGCCACAAAATCATGGATCTTTGCAGAGTCGATCAATCAGCAACTACCATGCAGACAAGAGTCGGAGAAATACAGATGCAAAAATCTACAGAGGCTTGTATATCTGTCCAACCCTGTTTCCACTTGGTGATAAATAGCAAGAGAGGGGCTCAGGCAGAGCGCTGGGCTTTGACTTAATTTGAACTTGGTGCAGCAAAGGAAGAGACAAAAGGAGGAGAGGGGGAGCACTGAACGGGCAGGTAACTTATAGTGCCTCCCTTAACGCCGAGTAGGCAGATGATGGATCAACGGTGAGCAAACGGCATTAAAATCCCCTGGCTCTTTTTTGCAACATTCACAGCCTCTCTGTCTCTCTCTCCTCTCCTCTCCTCTCTTTCTTCTTCTCTCTCTCTCTCTCTCTCTCTCTCTTCTTCTTCTTCTTCTTCTTCTTCTTCTTCTTCTTCTTCTTCTTCTTCTTCTTCTTCTTCTTCTTCTTCTTCTTCTTCTCCTTCTCTTCTTCTTCTTCTCCTTCTCCTTCTCCTTCTCCTCCTCCTCCTCTCTCTCTCCTCCTCCTCTCTCTCTTCTTCTTCTCTCTCTCCTCTTTCTTCTTGTTCTCCTCTTTTTCTTCCTCTTTCTCTCTCTCCTCTCCTCTCTCTCTTTCTTCTTCTCTCTTCTTCTCTCTCTCCTCTTTCTTCTTGTTCTCCTCTTTTTCTTCCTCTTTCTCTCTCTCTCTCTCTTCCTCCTGCCCTCCCAAAAATCACATTGCCAGTGTTCGCAGTATGATTTTCATCAATGCAAACTCTAAAGCAGGCCTGTTGAATTTCCAGTTCAAACAGCAAAAAAGACAACCGAAGAGAGACACAGCCTCACGCTCCAGGAAAGGAAAATAAAAAGTTCTCAAATTCCTCTCACTAATTAAAACGTTCATTGCGATTCGTGCAAACTGGATTTTTTAAAAATAGATTAAATTCATGTTCAAGCCCCCAATTGGTTTATTTCTCTGAATAGACCGTGATCAATTCATCCAAGGACTTGGGTAGGAATACAGGATAGAATGCAGAATAGCAGAGCTGGAAGGGACCTTGGAGGTCTTCTAGTCCAACCCCTTTCTGGCTCTTCTTCGGCTTTGTAATGGAGATGAGCAGTGCCCCCTAGAACCTGAAACGACTAGCATGGATGTGCAAGGGGAACCTTTACCTTTCAAGTTAAATTTACTTCCCTTAAAAACCAGATGCCCGTGTATGTTATGGAGATGGTTACCCTCTGAGCATGCCAATTTAAGAGTGGCTCCTATCAAACCCTGCTCCCCATTTCGCACAACTCCCTAGCGATGCAGGACCTTTTGTCAGGCCCATATGAAATTAAGTGAAATAAAAATCGTATTAAAAATTATTACTGTCTAACAGCCATTAGTCTGCACGATGCTGTCAACTCTTGATGGATTTCTCACTTAGTGCAATGAATGTTCTAATGACAGTGATAAAATCACTTAGAAAAAAAAATATAATAAACTATTAACCCTCTCTGGCAATGCTTGTTTCTCCTCTGGCTCTTACTTCAACCCCCACCCGTCTCCAAATTGTGTCAAAATGTTTTCTCCCCAAAATATTGGATGCCACAGGGAACTGGGGGGAAAGAGAACCGTGAAGTTTACCCCTCCAAGTAAAACTCGAGTGCTGGAGCACTCAGAACTCAGTGGTGGCAAGCAGCTCCACTGGTTGGGGAAATTTCAGTAAATAACCATTAAAATGTGTTCCATGGCTGTCTTAAGCCCTCCTTAAAATTAAGAAAGGGGAAATAGGTACTGTCGTGCGCCTGTTGGAATCTGATTCCAAGGGGGAGGTAGAGCAGCTGACAGGGAGTGGGAGTGTGGCTCCGGTGGCTGTGGAGGAAACTGGGGAAGGGCACAGTCCGGCTGGGCATTCAGAGGAAGACCCAGGGCCACCCCCTCTTCATCCTAGGGCACGCAAGGAGGAACGGAGAAGGGAGCAATGTGGGTTACAGGGGAGAAAAGGGCCCTGATCCCCTTCATTAGCTGCAGCTGGAAAAACATGATAAAAGGGCGTTTGCGCACAGCACCTTGCTGGAAGCAAAGCGTGCATTATCTTTGTTTGTCACATCTTATCTGGGTTCTGGCGTCCTCCCAACTGTGTGTGTTTTGTTATTTTTTGAAGTCTGCAATTCCTTATCCTGCCCTGTCTCATTCATTGCTGCAGTGTGGTTTGTGTTGCTTTTTATTTATAATTTATATGTACTTTGGGTTCGGACGGAATTTCTTCCCTTTAAAAACTGTTCTTGGGAGAGTTTTTTCTCCAGTCGATGATAACTGGACATGGGGGGGCCAAGTTGGAGGAATTAAGGGGACTTTACCTACTTTCGTGACTTTGTTGTTTTTGTGCCACGCCCCTTTGGGTCATCACAGGTTCTGAAATAAATAAAAGCAGTGCGCATGCGCAGCTGGTCATCCCCCACAACGAACCAACAGAAGTTGTGGGTGCTCCATCACCGGAGGTTTTCAAAAATAGGCTGGACAACCATTTGATCAGGATGGTATAAGGTCTCTTGTGATTTCCCAATTGTGCCTCCCTGGTGGTAGAGATTCACATCAAACCATGGGTTCTTTGGTGGAAAGGGATGTTCCCTGCAACCCTGCTTGAGTTTGGCACACCAAGGTACATCGGTGTCACTTCCCGACTCAGAAGCCCGCCGGAAGCTTTGATGAAAAACTTTTGCAGATGTACGGGAGGCTGAGTGGGTGAGACAGGACGGCAGGATTTTACACGAGATGACACTGGTTTAACAGAAGCAATATCCACCCCTTGCTTAACCCAATCAGGGGAGCCAGAGGTGCAATGGAGGAATGGCAATTTGATTGCCACTGAACCTGGCGCTCGCTTGTCAAATATGAGCACGAATGTGGCAGTTACTTTGGGCCTGTTTGTAATCTTTTGAGGCGGGCTTGCCAAGAAGGCCCCGGTGATATTCGTAAGAGTGCAGGGAGGCACGCCGGCAGTGTCACACACAATTAATGTCCCTCGGTAGCAACTCCATTAGTCTTATGAAGTGAGGCCACAAGCACGAATACTAATGGGCACCTGTCTGTGGGGTACCCAGGCTGGAGTTTCAAGCGATCTCCTTCACAGGAGCCCCAAAAAACTGAGCACTCAGCTTATTAAAGGAGGGAAATGGTTCATTTTCATATGCAAGGAGTTCTTAACTTACAGCCATTCATTTTTCTTTTCCTTCCTTCCTTCCTTCTTCCCTCCCTCCCTCCCTCTTCTTTCTTTCTTTCTTTCTTTCTTTCTTTCTTTCTTTCTTTCTTTCTTTCTTTCTTTCTTTCTTTCTTTCTTTCCTTCTTTCCTTCTTTTCTTTCTTTCTTCTTTCTTTCTTTCTTTCTTTCTTTCTTTCTTTCTTTCTTTCTTTCTTTCTTTCTTTCTTTCTTTCTTTCTTTCTTTCCCGCCCCCCCTCTCTTTCTTTCTTTCAGAAGTCCAGCAGAGAGAAAAATTACAGCTATTGTTAAATTGCATGAAATATATTCATTAAAAAGATAGTACAATTTTGAAAAACAAAGCAGCAATAAAGTAGAATCTTTCCTTCCTTCCTTCCTTCCTTCCTTCCTTCCTTCCTTCCTTCCTTCCTTTCTTCCTTTCTTTCTTTCTTTCTTTCTTTCTTTCTTTCTTTCTTTCTTTCCTTTCTTTCTTCCTTTCTTTCTTTCTTTCTTTCTTTCTTTCTTTCTTTCTTTCTTTCCTTTCTTTCTTCTTCCTGCCTCCCTCCCTCCCTCCATCTATCTAGCTATCTAGCTTAAACACCTTCCAAAACTTTCCTCCTCCTATTTTCCCCCTAGCAACAATTCAGTGTTGTCAGTTGGGCTGAGAGAGAGAGAGACTGGCCCAAAGTCACCCAACAGAGAGGAGGAAGGGGGGGTCAAGCTATTCTCCAAAGCCCTGGAAGGCCGGACAAGGAAGAATGGATGGAAACCGAACCAGGAGAGATTCAACCTGGGAATAAGGAGGATGTTTCTGACAGTGAGAGAACAACCCACCCATGGAACAGAAGTTGCCCTCGGAAGTTGTGGGAGCTTCATCCGTGGAGGCTTCCGAGAAGAGACTGGACCTGCCCTCTGTCAGAAATGGTGTAGGGTCTCCTGCTTGGGCGGAGGGTTGGACTAGATGACCTACAAGGTCCCTTCCAACTCTGTTAATTTGTATCTGTATCTGCTATCAAATCTGCTTTAGGGGTTCTATTGGTTTTAATTATACAGTGCCCAGAATCCAGGCTGATCACAGCAGCCTATTCTGAATTTAAATTAAAAAAAAAATAAACGAGCCGGTGAGCTTCCGTCCTTTTTGCCCACTTTCACCCGAGAGGAGCTGAGAAACTTTCCAAGCCTGCAACCCACTTCCTTTCAGCTTCCCCGAGAAGGGGACATAAACCAAACTGATTCGAACAGACCCCTAGAGGGGAAACACTGGTTGGTTGAAGAAATATAGCTATGGGTAAAATTACATGTTCACAAAGCCCCAAGGCTGGAAGAAATAAAAAGCATTTTAAATGAAGTATAGGAGTCACACGCTTCCGTCATTACCAATAAATAAATCTCGAGCAATTCCTTCGCCCCCCTCGCCCTCTTCTCCACTCCCCAGCCCTTGTAAACACGGGTAGCGTTTGCTTCTCCGCCGTTTCCAAACTGCACATTCTCATCCGGAAAAGCCGGTCTGTTTGTAAGAAGGAATTGGTGCAGGGGGAGAGCAGGCTGGAAAAAAAAAAAACAGCAAAGAGCCCGTCCAACGTTTTTCTCGGGTCTAAGTGCCAGCTGCGCTCTGTCTTTCTTGGGCCATTATTTAGGGGAAGGGCTGCAAACATTGAGCATATGGGAAGGAATCAGTTTTGATTAAAGGTGAAGAAGGAACTGGAGTTATTGGATATTAGGGAATATTTGTAGGTTGGGATGGAACCGGGAGGGTCCTTGGTGCTCCGTGAGCTTGGCGGTTTCCTTGCAGACATTTCACGACCCCGCTACGTAACATCATCAGTGCCAGAAGGTAATGGGGTTTGTGAAAAGGAGGAGGAGGAGGAGGAAGAAGAAGCATGTGGGTCCTTGATGCTCTCTGAGCTTGGTTGTTTTCTTGCAGACGTTTCATGACCCATCTAGGTAACATTATCAGTGCTAGAAAGGAGAGTGGTTACCTAAATTTTATTTGTCAACAGGGCAAGCCAATTGTTTATAATGAGGAGGCAATTCCACTCCCTTTCAGCACTGATGATGTTACCTAGATGGGTCATGAAAAGTCTGCAAGAAAACAACTAAACTCATTCGGCACCAAGGGCCTCAACAGATATTGCTAGAAGCTCAATTCAGTTAGACTTCTTTCCTTTTTCTCCTTTCCTGTCTCCAAATCCTTTTTCCAAACATTTCTTATTCTTTTGCATTGTTTCACATATTGTTGCCATACACACACAAACCAAAACAGCAAGAGTTTTAAGAAATCGGAGACAAAAAAAAAAAAGTAACCCACCCCATCTATTAAGTTTTAACTTTCTACATTTAGATATTTTCAATATCCAACAGTGGGACTGTATCAAATGGTGTGCGGTTTGCAATTCTTGACTCCAAATTCAGCATTAGAGAAAGTGGACGTGCGCATGATTTTTATAATTGTGAAAACAAAGTGCTTTTAGCCCTAGTAAAATATATGGATGTAATCCCCAAGGAGCCAAACACCAGTTGGATGCTGACTCTTAGGTTTGATTGACAGAACTTGCTTTGGTATCTTCTTAGAATTAGACATTGAAAATGTTTTTGTAATGCTTCTTATTGTTTAATTTTTTTAAAATTTGTAATTGTAGTGTATGTTTTGAATTGTGCATCATCCAGAGTCATTTGCTGAGATGGCCAGCTAGAGAAGTCGAACAAATAAATAAAAATAAAATAATCCTTCCAAATAACTTGCAAAAAACAACAACAACAACAAAAACCAGGAACAAAAACGGATGAATCTGGAAAGCAAGGCCATTTCCACAATAATCCCACTGCAGAACCTTCATCGATTAATTAAAATGAAGCGTCCTTAGCTTCAGATTCAGGGGGCTGGACTAGAAGACCTCCAAGGTCCCTTCCAATTCTGTTATTCTGCTTCTGCTTAGATTCCTGGTGCACTTGGACTGCCAATCTGGAACGTTGTGGTTCCTTCCTAAAATTTAGCAAGATTTGAATCAGCCCGAGTTGGAAAAAAAAACAAGAAGAGGGAGGAAGGTGTTGGGTTTTTGTCCACATTTCCTTGAAGCCCTGTTTATGTCTTGCCTGCTTCTCAAACCCACTCATGGCCCCTAAACAACACAACTCGTGCCCCCAATTGCCTCCCAAACCCTGCTAGGTCATTTATATGTGGCTAATTAAAACAGGGAGGTTTTCCTCTTGATTATTTACTGTTTGCCAAGTTCATTATTTGCTCACCCATAAATCAACACCGCTGGCTAAAGGCGAATGTTTTCTGTGCTGCATTTTTAAGTCTTCAATTAAGAGGTGCAGGGAGTGGGTTGGGGGGTGGGGGGGGGAGGAGAATTGCCACCTCTCTGGTGCATCCCCAAAAGAGATACTTTGGTGCTGAATATTTAACAATTCCAAAGCTTTCTGGACTTCTTTGGTGTTCTTCATGCTGTGACCATTGCTTGGAAGACAGAGGGGAATTGGATATATACTGTAGTTGCAATAGTTTGCACATGTAATAGATGGAAATCTTGTGAACCACTTTATAAAGCCTTAGTAAGGCCACACCTGGAATACTGCACCCCGTTTTGGGCACCACACTACCCACACAAAAAGCTTGAGACTTTTTTTTTGAGGGGGGCAGTGCAGAGAAGAGCAACTAAGATGATTAAAGGCCCGGAGACACAAATGTACGAAGAACGGTTGCAGGATTTGGGTATGGCCAGCCTGGAGAAAACCAAGCATCAGAAGGCAAGGCAAGAAACAATGGGTGGAAACTAACCAAGGAGAGAAGCAACCTGGAATTAAGGAGAAACTTCTTAACAATTAGAATATTTAACCAGTGGAACAGCTGGCCTTTGGAAGTTGTAGGTGCTTCATCATTGGAACTTTTTAAGAAGAGACTGGACAGCCATTTGTCTGAAATGGTGTAGGGTCTCCTGTTTGAGGAGGGGGCTGGATTAGAAGATCTCCAAGGTCCCTTCCAGCTCTATTCCTATTCTTATTCTACTCTACTCTACTCTACTCTACTCTACTCTACTCTACTCTACTCGTCTCTTCTCTTCTCTTCTAATTTTATTCTTATTCTTATTCTATTCTATTCCTATTCCTACTCTACTTGTCTCTTCTCTTCTAATTTTATTCTTATTCTTATTCTGTTTCTATTCCTACTCTACCTGTCTCTTCTCTTCTAATTTTATTCTTATTCTTATTCTTATTCTTATTTATTCTATTCCTATTCCTACTCTACTCTACTCTACTCTACTCTACTCTACTCTACTCATCTCTTCTCTTCTAATTTTATTCTTATTCTATTCTATTCCTATTCCTACTCTACTTGTCTCTTCTCTTCTAATTTATTCTTATTCTTATTCTTATTCTATTCCTATTCCTATTCCTATTTCTACTCTACTCTACTCGACTCATCTCTTCTCTTCTAATTTTATTCTTATTCTATTCTATTCCTATTCCTACTCTACTTGTCTCTTTTCTTCTAATCTTATTCTTATTCTTATTCTTATTCTATTCCTATTCCTACTCTATTCTACTCTACTCTACTTGTTTCTTCTCTTCTAATTTTATTCTTATTCTTATTCTATTCTATTCTATTCCTATTCCTACTCTACTTGTCTCTTCTCTTCTAATTTTATTCTTATTCTTATTCTATTCTATTCCTATTCCTACTCTACTCTACTCTATTCTACTCTACTCTACTCGTCTCATATGCTGGGAATGGACTTCCAAAGGGATTTTGAAGAAACATATGGGGCTCTATTACGGAAGGGATTTCTCACTTTGCAACATAAATGTTGAGCTGAATTGTAGTCCTAAGTTGAAGACTACCTGTAGCATAACAAGGAACTTCAAGAACTTTGAGGTTCTGGTATAAAGGATGATTGTCTTTTTCTGCACCCTTGGTATGAACTGCTGCCAAAAGATGCTAAAAATTTCTCCTTTGCTGGGGCAGCAGGGAATCAATTGTAATGGGGAAATTAGTGAACATCACTGTGCAGTGCAAATCCATGCGACTTGCCAAGAAATCCAGGCTAGTCTTTAACTATTATATTAAGCATCTGTCGTGCCTGCCATTTATGGATCAGATAACATTGTCCTCTTGAGGTCTTTGATTTTATTACCTCCTAGGGACAGAACCAAACAAGTGTGCTTATTGATTTTCACATTAAATATATTAGTAATAAAACAACATCTCGGCAAACCAATTGGAAAATCAATATTAATTGGGACCAAAATATCAAGAAGGGTTGAATTACAATTAAACAGCCTGGCTTTCCAGGGTCACTTTATCGCATTGGAGATTGAGATCTGATCTTGGTTGATTTCCATATGCCTACCTTGGTCAATCATGCAAGCAGATGTTTGGCTGAACCCATTTCAATTCCCCAGTAGATCTCAGATTTCCTGATAGGGCCCCCGAATGAGATGTCCTTCCAACAATCCACTCTCCTAGAAGGAACCACTCTGTGTCCAGTTTGACCTCTTGGGGTAGTTGAACAGCTCACCTTCTGCTGGGATCAACCCTCAAAGCTTACTTTTCCTACTCTGGTCATAAAAGGGAAAACAATCCAGGTGTAAATTTAGACTACAGAATAACAGAGTTGGAAGGGGCATGGCTTGCCTCCAGAAGTTGTGAATTCTTCAACAATGGGGGTTTTTAAGAAGAAATTGGACAGCCGTTTGTCTGAAATGGTTTCGGGTTCCCCGCCTGCGCATGGATTTGGACACAAGACCATCCAACTCTCTTATTCTGTTACTCATAACTTTGGTTTTCTAGCCTGGTCTTTCTTGAGAGGCTGACAACTAACTGGAGGTGAGGTGAGACGCGTTATGGAGTTTCCAGCTATCACTTTTATCACAGGAAACCTTAACTTCCCTTAAAAAGATCACCTTCCAGACATGTTAAGTCTGTTACAAATCAGCCACCATCTACAAATGTATCTCAGGAATTATTGGGCAAACAGTCCTGAATAATTAATAGCGCCAAGGGGAAAAAAAATAGGCAGCAGGCTGCAGAAACAATGGCAATCTGTTCCTGGGAAGAAGGGAGAGAAACAGCTCTTGAAAAGAGGAATAAATATTTTAGATGGGATATTTATCCACATCTCAGCTTTAAGGCTCTCAAAAGAAAGCGAAGTTGGTGCTTTTTAATATTAAGCCAGTTTCTCCCTTGCTCCCCAAACATCCCCCCTCCTTTTTCCTTTCTTTGGAAATTCAAGAGTCTTGGGGGTGGGGGTGGGAAATTTCCCCCCAATGTTTAATTCAGCACCATTCTATTTCATTTATTTATTTATTTATTTTGCTCCAGGGCTCAGAACATAATATATAGAAAAAGAGAGAAGTCATTAAAGATTTGCAGCTTTGATAAATAATTAGAAGGGGCCACTGTGCTTTTAAAAGCATATCCAGGGCAAGAAGTGCATTCATAAATAAAAGGCATTTTTAAAAAATGAAAAGGGTTTTTCAAAAGCATCTCCGGTTTTTTTTTTTAATACCCTGACAGCTTCTCTACCAAAGGGAGGGAGAAAGAAGGAAAGGAGAAGAAAGTTGAGGAGGAAAAACAAATATTATACCCTGGCTGGCACTCAGGTTACTCTTTATTTTCCTTCTAAAATTTTGGATTCTAGTCATTGGGCAGTAAATATCATTCGTTGATGACCTCATGATAGGGTTGTTGTTGTTGTTTTTTTTTTTTGCAAAATAAAGGGCAGATTTACAGACAGAAGATGACAAATTGTTAAGGAATTCACACTAACCATTCAGAAACAAAGGTAACCAATGGGTCACCTTCCTACCAAGTGTCAAAGTTCAGCTGATTTTTAAAAATGAATTTGTTGGGGAACTGTACAGCATTGGTGCCCATTCAAAAAAAACCAAAACAAAACACAAGGATATAGATATGAGTGATTGTGAACTGGCAGTATGTGTAAATTCATTATCTAATATGTCAGAGATAAATGACGCATACAGAATAAGACACCCGGAGTTGTAAAATAAAGTATAGATGTCATTTAAAAAAAAAATACTTATGTCTTCCAAAGAAGAATTTGGGAAAGAAGAGAAGGTAAATGGCCAAAATGAAATATATCACTTTTATTTTCCAAAGCCCCTGAGAGGCAGGACAAGAAGCAACAGATGGAAACTAATCAAGGAGAGAAGCAACCTAGAACTCAGGGAGAAATTTCCTGACAAGGAGGATGATTAACCAGTGGAATGGCTTCCCTTCAGAAGTTGCTCCATCGCTGGAGGATTTCAAGAAGAAATTGGAAAAACCAATTGTCTAAAATGGTACAGGGTCTCCTGCTTGAGCAAGGGGTTGGACTAGAAGACCTCTGAGGTGCCTTCCAACTCTGCTGTTCTGTTGTTCGGTTATTTACTTCCACAGTGTTGCTTTTCATACCCAAATAATGCATATACCACCAAATTCAGCAATGCTGCACAATATGTATTCACACACTGCAACCACTGTTACTTCTACCATAAGATCTACTTTTATGCAATTGTGTATTTGTTTTAAAATACGGACTTTTTGGGCTTTGAAACCCACTGAAAACCTTGCTCTGAAAACTGTGCCTGTGGTGCCAGGTTTCTCTCCCGCTTTTATATTTCGATCACAAAGATTTGCCTGGAAATTTAATGGGCAGAAGGAATAACCAACACGACAGCCAGATAAAAGAAATCTGAGCCCAGGGCAGAGCAGTAATTTGAAGAAGCATCTTGGACAAGAGCATGGAATGGTGCGGTAGCCTAGAGGTGGAACTCACAATCAGGAGGCTGTGAGTTCGATCCTAAGTAGAGGCAGATCTTTCTCTCTCTTTGGGCACAATGATAATATATCTGCTGAATAGAACTCTGCATTGGTGACAGGAAAGGCATCCAGCCAGGAAACACTGATAGCTCCATTCGGTTGCTCAGACTCCATCCCCGCAAGGGATTATTGGGTTATTAAAATGTGGTGATGATGATCTTGGACAAGATCATCCTTAGTTTTGGCCAAGATGGATGGAAGAGGGAAGTACGGATTGGCAAGATTCTGCTACTGTCACTTATAATAAAGCTTCATGAGCCCTCAGAACTCTGGCATTTTAGTCTGGCCTATCTTGAAGGTCTGTCTGTCTGTCTATCTGTCTGTCTACCATGTGTAGCTAGCCACCTACTGACCTATCCATCTATCCACCATGGGAAGAAAAATAACCTTGAGGATCAGGAAGAAGAATTGCAACCCAGACAACAAATGGATAAAATAAAACAGATAAAAGGGCAAGATGGACTTGAAATAATATTTCCTGTGGCTTGCTTAAAATTGTGTGTGTGTGTGTGTGTGTGTGTGTGTGTGTGTGTGTGTGTGTGTAAGAAATCTTCCCATGGGAAAGTGCTGTTGATTAGTGGGGGAGAAACCATATAAAAGAAACTTTGAAGGTTGATTAGAAGGAACCAGAGAGAACTAAAGATTACAATTAAAGGAGGAAGCCCGTTAATACAACGGAGCAATATTCATTTCTTTATATAGCTTTTTTATTATATATTTTTTCCCTTTTCCTTTTCCTTTTTAAAACTTTCCCTATTCTTCTTTGTTAGGTTTTTGTTTTAATTTTTTGCACGTACTTAAGCATTGTCATTGTTTTACGAAAATATATTAAGCTATTATATCAGGGGTGGGATTCAAAAATGTTTACTACCGGTTCTGTGGGCACGGTTTGGTGGATGTGGCAGGGGAATACTGCAAAAATCCCCATTCCCTCCCCACCCCACCCCACTAACCTGCTTTCCAGTTCTGTTCTCCTGTGCAGGGCAACCAAAGGAGACCCAGCCGATCAGCTGGGACTCGATGGGAGGCAGAAAAGAGACACACACACACACACAAACACACACAGAGAGCAGAGAATGGAACAGCTGTTACATCACCCTGTCTGACATACAACAATATTGGAAACAAAAGTGTGTTAGGGGCTGAAGTTGAAATGAGGATAGAAAGTGGATTGCACTGGGGTAAGATGGCGGCTCTCAATTGGGAGGGTACAGGTAATCCTCACCTTACGACCACAGTCCTTTGCCCTTCCCCAGTTTCGTTACAGCCAACAGAGTCACACTCCCTGTCAGCTACTCAGCCTCCCTCTCCGAATCAGATTCCGACAGGGGCATGACACCTGGTCTTTCATGGGCCCTGATTCGCGAGAAGGAGCCGGAAGGAATCGCGGGAGGGAGGAATTGCAAGACCAGCGACTGACCGACTTCGTCCTTCTCTCCTGGGAAATTGTCTCATAAATGGATCCCAAAAGAGAAGCAGGTGAAACGTTTACCAAAATTGTCCTTCAAGGCCCCCGGGGTGGGGGGGGGTGGAGTGGAGGAGGAGAGTGAGCTGCCTCTCCTTTTCCATGTTGCTTCCTTGTTGTAAATAATGCAGAAAATGAGTAGCTTCTAAAGGGTCTCCGGTGGGATTCGGAAGCCTTGTTTTAATTATACGAAAACAGCATGGGTGCTTAGGCAGATGTTTGTGCTAATTGTTTTGAAAGCAGACCCTCTTGGCTCAAAAACAGGCTCATTTGTTTTGACTCGGTCTTTTCGTTTTCCCCACACCTCTTCCTTCCAGATCTTACTACCAATTACAGGTAGTCCATGACTTACGACCACAACTGAACCCAAAATATATTTAATAAGAACTTCACCTGGCCTTCCACACCAGTGGTTTCAGCACCACAGACAGCTCCTGCTCACCAACTTAATAGGCATCCTTCAAAGAGTCTATAGACTCTATGGTAATGCTCCGTGGCCAACTTGCCTAGGCCAACTTGGCATGGCCAACTCACCATGGCCAACTCGCCAAGGCCAACTTGTCATGGCCAACTCACCACGGCCAACTCACTATGGTAAGTGAGCACCCTTGATTAGAAAATATCAGTGTAGATTTGTCATATGCCCCCATCTCATTTCATTCTCATCACACCCAGACAAGGTAGAGCAGGCCATGAGATGCAGATTGAATCTATTGAGCAGCAGGTAACTTCTAAAGCAGAAACTTGGACAGGTGTCCTCTCTCCCTTATTATTCAACCAGAGGTCTTTTACAACACAGCAGAAGTCAAGAGTAGTAATGAACTGAGTTTAGATAAACTAGTTTAGCAGCAATCCAACACTCTGGAGAATGGCTATGCAGTAAATGCCTCTAAAGTCGGCCAATTGTTAGGAAACAACTAGCAGGCTGGAAGGATGGGTGAAGCAAGGGCCTAGCTTGGAGTCCTTTCAAGCAACATCAGCATGACCTCCTCCTCCATGAAGTCTTTCTGGTCACTCCCAGGAGAAAGTAAGCACTCTTGGAAGATTCTTGTAACATAAGTGTTAGGCAATAAAGTTACTGCCTTTCTTATTCACAAGTAGCTCTGGTTGCTTGCATCTGACATCACTTGGAAGTACTATTCCCTCTGTCCAATAGTAGATCTGGGCCCAGACTTTATTTAAAGCATTAATAAATGATGCATATTACCCTAGGTTTGGAGACAGAAGGATTACCCTGTAGTCATGTGGGACAGATAGTTCTGTCGGTGACGAGAAAGTCCAAGAAAAAAGGGAGGCGCTGATAGATTCTTCGGCGAGATGTGAAGATGGTGCATCTATCTACCACTGTCATCATATTGAATGCTCCCCCCAACTGGAATCGCTCACTGACATGGACAAGGAGAAGAGAGAACATTGGGGGTGGGTGGAAAGGGGAGAGACAGAGAGAGATGGAGAGAGGAGAGAGACCAGAGAAAGAGAGAGAGTCAGAGAGAGAGACAGAGACAGAGAGAGAGACAGAAACAGAGAGACAGAGAGAGAGAGAGAGAAGGAGGAAGGAGAAGAATGGCAGGAGAGCAGCGAATGATGAGGAATGAAAAGAGACAGGACGGGATGGGAAGAGGTGATGGATTGTGAGCCCATCAATTTCTGAAGGCCAAGTGCAGCCGAGTCAGTGAAAATTTACATTATTAATCTCTTGTAATAATCTATGACTCAAGCAGGCTGAGAAAATAACAGGGCTGTGGATTGACCAACCTATATAAATAACGACTCCTCGCTCAATTTAATTGCACTCTTGTGAAAATGCTCTTCTTGTATCTTTCTAATTACTTTAGTTTCATTAGGTCTAGCAGAAGAGCGGGAAAACAGGGAGGGGGGCTGAAGAAAATCCATTGAGCTCCCTGCAAAGAATGAAAAATTCATATTCCAGCTCCAGTGTTCTCTCCGTCTCTCTCTCTCTCTCCCTCTCTCTCTTTTTTGTTCGGTGAAATATTTAAATGTTAATAACCATTCAATTCCTGACACGCGAGCTCACCAGCACCGAGTTAAACAGAAAATCTATTTAATCTAAAGAATCTCATTAAACAGGCAAAAGGAGAGAGAGAGAGAGAGAGAGAGAGAGAGAGAGAGAGAGAGAGAGAGAGAGAGAGAGAGAGAGAGCTTGTAGCGCGTCAATAGCAAGAGAAGACCAAAAAACGACACATAGATGTGAATATATCATCCGTGTGTGTGTGTGTGTGTGTGTGTGTGTGTGTGTGTGTGTGTGGAGAGGGGGCGAAGGAGAAAGAAAAGAGCTTTAGAAAATTCTATAATTTAATTTATCATGCACGAAGCAACAGAAAGGACATAAAAACCACTTGCTTTGGAGCATCCATCTGAATGGATAATGATTAAACGTTGCCCATTGTAGTGCAGCTGGCTTGTATTATCGTGCCGGCATGGGAAGGAGAGAAGAAGGGAAAAAAAGAAAAGAAAAGGGATAAAAAAAAAAAAAACAAACACAAACCCTCAGCATTTTTTGACTCCTTTCCAAATATTAGCTCTTTTTAAAGCCATTAAAAGATTATCACTGATTTAACCAAATGTCTGAAGCATTAGGAGAGAGGCCTGGTTGCCAATTCCCGAGAACGCCGTTTTCTCCCGCTCGCCTTTCCTATTATCTCATCCACCCAGCAGTATTTAATTTCATTCCCATGAATATGCAATGAATTTAATTTTGAACACTATTTTCATCTGCTCCTGTAATCACAAAAAATGCTGGTGTAATTAGTTTCTAATTACTTGCTTTAATTGTTGTAGTAATCATTTTAATTGCCCAAATGCACAGGCATCAAACGCTAAGAGGGAAATAATCTGCCCGCACCTCCTACCTAGTCTTCGAAAGAGAGGTCTACATTTTTTTCTCTCTTTCTCTTTTTTTTGGGGGGGAGGCATGGGCAACCTTTACCAAAACCCCAGTTGGGTTGCCAAGCCCAGCACCCTCCCTACTCTTCCGTTCCCCCCCCCCTTCCACACCATCGCCTGGTGCAAATCTCCATGTTCCCCCTCCCAAAAAGCCATTAAGTTAAAATATACAGTTATTGTACCTTCCTGGGATCAGAGCCACGAAAATGCTTATTGCTTCTGCTCGTAGCCCTGATCTAGCAGATGGCAAATCGTGAAATTTTATGAAATTATTACGCCGGCGAGGTGTTTTGAAAAGGAGCAGCTGTGCAGGAGCTGGGACACTATAAACACACACAGGTGTTGGCATTCCCCCCCCCCTCCTGCCAGCCGCAACATTAAAAAAAATTAAATTATAAACAAACAGGCAAATGTTGTAATCTCTCTCTCTCTCTCCCCCCACCCCACCCCCCCGACATATTCCTTCTAGGGAAATTGCTTAAACTAAGCAAAGAATCCAATTTTAATTTGCATAAAATATTTATCAAGGCCTGCTGCAAATTTTGCCAGAGCTGCTCCTTTCCTGCAGGAGGAAAAGGAGGGAGTTGGGTTGGGGGAGAGAGAGGGATGCCAAGAGAGGAAATTGCTAAGACATACAGAGGTACAATTTGTCCGATGGCCGATCCTTGGAAGACGACTTTAGCATGGTATAGATGAGTAAGGACAGGTAATAAAAGAAAGACAGGTGGGAAATATCTCCCTTCTCGTAAGGATCTCTTTGCAGCTCGCTCTCTCTTTCTTCTTTCTTTCTCTCCCTCCCTCTCTCTCTCTCCATGAATCTCTATTTGTGTGTGTGTCTCTGTTGTGTTGCCTGTGTGGGTGTGCGTGGGGGTGGGGTGCTGTGCGCAAAATCCCTTCCTTTTCTGCTTGTAGCAGTTGGCAAGGCTTAAAAGTTAAAAACCTCCCCCCAAAAAAGATTTGTTTTCCGGATGTATTGGCTTCCATGCAAAGTGAGTGAGGCACTTAAAACCGCCGCTTTTAAGCGTGTTTTATTTTTTTTAATTTAGCAGCAAGCATTTTGGAATGAAAGAATACAGCGGGGAAGAGGAGGGAAGGAATAAAGAAGGGAAGGGAGGAGAGAATGAGGAAGGAAAGGATGGGGAGGGGAGGAGAGGGATAAAGAAGGGAAGCAAGGAAAGAATGAAGAAGGGAAGGGTAGGGAAGGGATAAAGAAGAGAAGAGAAGGGATGAGAGAATGAGGAAAGGAAGGGAAGGATGAAGAGACAATGAAAAACCATTCCCAATATATTGTGCAACAGCAGAATGTGTTTATTCACCCAACATATTAATCCTGGTTAGTCTTAATCTTGGATTGTCTGTAGCTTAACACACTGGGAAATGATCATGGGGTCCTTATCAACAGCCCCGTGCTTGGAATATTTTGACATCTATGGGATATTTTGTCAACCAAACATTGAATAAAACATTAAATATTAAATTAATGGATGGGCAAAAACAAAAGAACAGCTTGTTGGTATCTATAAAAAAAATCAGGGGTCCATGGACCACAGGCTGAAAACCTCTATCTATCTATCTATCTATCTATCTATCTATCTATCTATCTATCTATCTATCTATCTATCATTTAACTTTCATCTGTCTATCTTTGATCTATCTATCTATCTATCATCTAACTTCAATCTATCTATTTATTTATCTATTTATCCATCTATCTATCATCTAACTTCAATCCATCCATCCATCCATCCATCTATCTATCATCTATCATCTATCTATCTATCATCTATCATCTATCTATATCCAATCTATCTACCATTTATCTTTCATCTATCTACCTTCCATCGATCCATCCATCCATCTGCCTGCCTACCTACTTAACGTCAAACTGTGCCCCAAATGTTCTCACAATGGGAAAGAAAAGAAAAGAAAGAAAGAAAGAAAGAAAGAAAGAAAGAAAGAAAGAAAGAAAGAAAGAAAGAAAGAAAGAAAGAAAGAAGTTGAAAAGAGGAGGGAAGCAACATAACGATCAAATTCACTGCTCCTCAAAGACAAAGAGGTGCGTTGCATTTTTAAGGAGCTAAACTTCTTAAAAGCCTTTTAAAGCATCATATCTGAGCTTCACCCTTGGCTTCATGCTGTGTCACACCTTTGGCTCTCTGGCTTTTACATAGCCACAAATGTCTGTACTGCTTTTGCAAACTTTTTTCCCCCCACCATCCGTGGAGAATTAAGTGCCAAGAATTCTACTATTTAACCAGTCTGTTTGCCTCTCTTATCTACCCCTAAAGCACAAGAGAAGAGAATTATAATTGACTTAGAGCAGAGAGATTGATGAGGTCCTAACGGGCACAAGGACTTCTAATAGGGTCGCCTCCACCTGGGTGACCACACATCTAATATGCAAATATGCAAATTCCCACAGGCATCCTCTGGGTTGGTGTTAAGACTACATTTTAGCTACCTGCAGTGGTTGCTTTCTCCTGCATTGAATCGATGTTTCTTCACACCTTCCTTTCCACAAGGGCCAGCACTGGAACAGAAGCTGCAATGAGTCAGTTTTTGGATATATTTCTTTTTTCTTTTTCCTTTTCTTTTCTAACTTCTGTTTTTCTACCTCGTGCTCCGAAGGCGTGAGAATTTCTTTTAAATTTCTCCCGGGAGGGTTATCTGACGGTGCCCGTGGTGGTTGGAGTTCACAAAGAGGTTGACTCTTAGACATACCATTTTCTGATCCATCTTACTAAAACCTCCTTGGTTGCCCACCTTTTTTGGAGGGGGGGGAATCTCCCTTGGGACTGAACGGAAGGGTGGGAAACATATCAATCTTGCAAGGTAGTCCAGGCAAGAACCACACGGGAAGTATCAAGTCCATCGCTTCCCCCTCACCTTTAGAGCAGGGGTGGGCTTCAAAAAATTTAGCAACCGGTTCTCTGCCTCCTGCATCACGGCGGGCAGCATTTTGCCCTCCAAGTCTTCCCTCAAATCTCTAGAAGGACTAAAATGGTCTCCCCGGGCTCTGGAGGCTCTCTGGAAGCCAGAAATGGGACCGTTTCCGGCCTTCTGGAAGTTCCGGGATGCCCATTTTTCACCCTCCATGAGCCTCAGTGGAGGCCCTCCACTTACATGGGATCCAGAACAGTTGAGGGGATCCTTACCTGGGAGAGGCGGGGCCAGCCAGTCATTGCAACTACTGGTTTGGCGAACCAGAGGTAAAATTAACAACCGGTTCACCCAAACCGGTGCGAACCGGTATCAGTCCACCCTTCCTTTATAGTCCAGGAAACTAGGGAGAGTGCCTCCTGAGATGTTTGCCACATCTTTATTTCTTTTGTGGGCTCAGCTGCCTCTTATCTGACCACTATCTAGGCCAGCTGCCTCTTATCCAACTTATCCCCTTACCTGTGGCTCTTCGGCTTCTCTCTGGAGATCATCATGGTCCTTGAAAGTGGAGGATCTCATTTCAAAAGGAAGTCCGAAGCACCTGGAGGGAAAGGAAATGTCAGGAAATCGATGCGGAAGGAGCTTCTCCTATGCTCTGGTGGCCCAGAGTACAGGTAGACCTCAGCCTATGACCACAATTGAGCCCAATGTTTTTGTTGCGAAGCGAGACAGTTCTTCAGTTAGTTTCACCCGATTTTACAACTACTCTTGCTACGGTTCTTAACTGGGTAGTCGTAAGTGTTACGCTATGCACAGTCATAAGTCACTTTTTTTGGGAACGGTTGCTGAATGAACTGTTGTAAGTCAAAGACTATCTGTTGAGGGGATCACGCAAAAATGTACGCTTTTCCCACAGGGGAGGAGGAGGAGGAGGAGGAGGAGGAGGAGGAGTAAAAAAAGAAGAAACCACTTTCACCATGTTTGATGGGCTCAGAAGACTCTCGAGAACCCCATCAAAGAGAACAGTCCAACACAAAAGAGTGTTTTTAAACAACAGTGTCAATTGTTGCTCTTTTTTTCAAAAACATGAAAGCCATTTGAGTCCTGCTTTCCTTCTTTCAGTCTCCCCTCCTGCAGTTGTTTTGAAGTTCTTCTCTCTCCTTGTTGTTCATTTGTTATTCTCTTTGTGCGAATATCTTTTTGAATGCGCGCGCCCACCCGCAAGTTCACACACACACACACACACACACAAAAGAACCCTCCCTTTTTTTAAAAAAAAATCCCAATCATGCCTGATTAGCATATACCTCTTTGATCTCATTTGAAAGGGCTCACAGAACAGAGTTTTCTCTTCCAAACTATCTGTGTTGCTGGGATGGTGGGGTTAGCTTTCTTCTTATGATTACTTTTTAAAGAAAAGAAAAATTACGCACGCCGAGACAAAAAAAGCACTCCACAAAACTAAACTTCAGTTGCGGAAGTTGCCGTTTAACCACACCGGATGATAAAGCAAGGACAGCCCCAGATTTATTCCAGAGATTTAAACTGGGCCATCTTTCCTGAAACCCAACCTCCTTCTCCAATAATTTTGCTATTTTTATTTATTTATTAAATTTATATGCTGCCCATCTCATTATCAAGTGAGTCTCGGCAGCTTACAATAGCCTAACCATTGCTCCAGGTACTTCTCAACGTGCGGCCACAATGACTAAGCAAAACAGCTGTTCAGTGAGTTTGGCCTCATTTTACGACCTTTCTCACCGTCATTAAATGAATCACATAAGTCACTGTTTTCAGTGCCTTTGTAATGGAAAACAATTATCAAATGAACTGTTGACTCCCTGTATGATGAAAAACTGACACACGGAACCAGTTTTCCGTAACTCAACATCTCACCCATGGTTTTGGAGTAGTGTTTCTTAGAAGATTAAGTTCCAACTTAACATGCCTCTGGCCAAAACTAGCATCATCAACCATTTTCAACACTGTCCTCTCATCAGTTCCAAGAAGGTCCCACATTTGCACTATTCAGGGTGCAGATAAACCTCCAAGTGGCCTCAACGACTCTCAGAAAGAGTACTAACGACCAGAGGACTGCAAGGAATGTCAATCCTCCCATCCTCCGCCATTCACTCAGAACGGAAGAAGCTTCTTGGATGAGACGTGAAACCTCTTCAAGGAAAAACAAAGGAAGTCCAGCTGCCTTCTTGGAAAAAGCACCTCGGGGTACTACAAAGCACATCATGGGCAGATTCCCAGTCTGGTGATGCCATGGACCCTCCACCCTGGTTCAATTTTTTTTCCTCACCAACCCTCGGTAGCCTTTTGTACCAGATCGCTTCCTAATGAGCCCGACAAAGTGATAACAATTAATGAGGGAGTAAAAGCGTTTATTTCTGAGCCCCCTAATTAACATTATCCCAAGCCTTCTCTCCATGCTCTTTTGATGTCATAAAACATGCAGGAGCTGTAAATGAGCTGTTTGCACATTAACACAGCCGTGCCCCCGCGCCCCTCCCCCGACACCTAGGCATTAAAAACCAAACCACAACGCTGGCGTGGGAGTGAAAGGCCACTGCTTCTATTCGCAAACAAAACAAGGCAAATTACAAATTACAGGTGTGCCAGCCGTAAACACAGAGCATTGTTCTGGAGAAGCCAAGCACCGTGTGGTGACCGTACATGACAACAACAACAACAAAAAAAAAAGGCAAACAACAAGTCAGAGGTGCACAGAGACACAGGCCCCTGTGAACAGTTTTTTTTTTAATACACAACCAGAGATCAGAGCTTAAAAGGGAACCGCTGCACGGCGTCAGAGAGAGCTGACAAATCAACTCACACAAAATCTGTATTCGAAGACATCTGACGTCTTGGGGTGTCGACTGAGTTCTAGAATTGGTTTGCCACCCAACAGTGAAATGAAATAAAATCTCAAAGGGAAAAGGTTGTGGTGGATCTCCAAATGGATCCAAGCAGGGCTGAGCAATTCAGACCATCGGTGGTGTCAGGTGCAAACAACTGGACCCACAAGTGTAGAGCTGAAATCATCTACTTCATTGCTCTATGCCTATTTTGCAGGAATCTTCTCCAGCTGGCAGTTTGCCCCTGGGAAAAGACTAGATAAAGTCCAACGGCACTCAAGAAGGGTCAGACTTTGCCCTCTTGTGTTTACCTGACGATTGCAGGCTAATTCCTTGTTTTGACTCCTCCTCCTGACTGGGATGGTTGCTCTCCAACAATTGGGTGCAACCATCGGAAACAGTTTGGCAAATCAAATTGATTCGGTTCCACCTTTCAACTTAGCTTTCCAATGCATGAGGAACAACAAGGCTTTTACACAGAGTACTCCTTCTGAACCAAGGAATTAATTTTCAACCCATCGGATTCAACTTGAAGATTCGGTGATACTAATCATCCCCGAACCACATCCCCGAATTAAAAGCTTCACCCCTCTTATCCCTAAGAAGAAGAGAAAATGAGCCCTATTTTAAACAACTCAGTGGGAGAGATAGCTTTACGACATGCTGAAATAAGAACTGGGTCAGCTTTTGGGAGTAGATCAAGAGGAAAACTCCATAAAAATGGTCAAAAATCTATATATACGGTCCAGTATTTTCTCCCAAAGAAGCCATAAGCATCATTTCACTACATCTAGATATAGTCCAATAATCCATAACGGGTCCAATTTTTTTCCCAAACGAAAAACTGTTCAGATTGCAATTTACCATCTCAAAGCAATTTACAGTTGGCAATTTTATTAACTGGCATTATATTTCATATCTTTTCCCATTAACCTCTTGACCGATACTCGCCAAACCTTTTCCGGCTTGCGTGGAACTGTGGAACTAAAGTAACCCAGCAACTTCTTCTGAATGCTGCATTCTCATGTTATGGATTTCATTTGATCCCCAACCTTTAAAACACAGAATAATGGAGTTGGAAGGGACCTTGGAGGTCTTCTAGTCCAACCCCCTGTTTCAGCAGGAGACCCTGTACCATTTCACACAAATGGTTGTCCAATCTCTTCAGATCATCAGTAGTATCACCAAGAGTTGGACACGTCATCTTCATTTTCATCTTCATCATCTTCATGAGCCATAGTGGCACACGGTGATCAGAATCCAGTATTGCAGGCTGACACTACCAACTGCCAGCAGTTCGATTCTCACCAGCTCAAAGTGGATCCAGCCTTCCACCTTTCTGAGGTCAGTAAAATGAGGACCTAGATTGTTGGGAGCAATATGCCGACTCTGAAAACTTCTTAGAGAAGGCTGTAAAAGCACCGTGAAGCAGTATTGCTTGCAGAGGGAGGAAGGAAAGAAGGAAGTGCCTGGTGGTGCAGTGATTAGAATGCAGCACTGCAGGCAAACTACTGCTAGCAGTTCAATTCTGACTCAGCTCAAGGTTGACTCCGCCTTCCATCCTTCCAAGGTTGGTAAAAGGAGGACCCAGATTGTTGGGGGCAAAAGGCTGACTCTGAAAACTTCTTGGAGAGGGCTGTAAAGCACTGTGAAGTGGTATATAAGTGCTATTGCTATCATCATCATCATCATCATCACCACCACTCAGAGGTCAGAATAGTCCCTCTTTTTCAACCCCAGGTTGCATCTCGGCCACCCTCCAACAGATGGCATTTCTAGCTTCCTTACTCAACCTGCTGGAGTAAAACGAGGGAGTAAAACAAAGGAGCAGACTCCTTTGTGTGGTTGCAGACACACGAATATGCCAAGCACCAAATTAAGGAGAGACTTTAACCCTTTTATGGGACTGGACCGTATCAGAGTCTAAGTGAATAAACAGACGCGACTCACCGCAGCCCAGACGTTGCTGTCGCACGCATCACATAGAGAGATAATAAAGTTACATCTGGACTCTACTGTGGCAGATTGATGCTCATAAGAGAGTCCTCCATCCCGACAAAATTCCATATCCTCCAGAACGTCAGAGCTTGCTCCTTGATATGCTAAATGTTGACATGCCGGGATATTTTGATATTACGCATGAAAGTCCATTTATTTGTTTCCCACTTTATTTATTTTTTTCCTTTTATAAATACAGTAACTCAAGGCAGTGGATATATCCAACACACCTTCCTCCTCTTGTTTTCCCCACAATAAGGGATCTGGGAGAGAGGGAGGGGATCGCCCAATGTCACCCACCTTGCTTTCATGCCTAAAATGGGACTAGAACTCAACATCTTGTGATTAGCTCAAAGTCACCCAGCTAGCTTTCATCACTAAGGTGGGACTACAACTGACTGTCTCCTGGTGATTGATCCAAAGTCACTCAACTGGTTTTCATGTCTAAGATGGGACTAGAACTCACCATCTCTTTGGGATTGGCCAAAGTCACTCAACTGGTTTTCATGTCTAAGATGGGACTAGAACTCACCATCTCTTTGGGATTGGCCAAAGACACTCAACTGGTTTTCATGTCTAAGACGGGACTAGAATTCACCATCTCCTTGGGATTGGCCCAAAGTTCTCCAGCTGACTTTCAAGGCTACATCAGGACTAGAACTCCCAGAGTCACCGAGAATAGAGTGGGTGGCCGTATAAATTTTATTTAAAAAAAAAAAAATGCCAACCTTTAGCTTTTGCTCAAACATGTTTCACAGGCTTAAAACATCCTGTCTCTTTCTGATAGCCGGACTGCCTTCCCCTTGATATATTTTTTCCCCCAATGATTCACATGGGATATTCCCCAAAAGTCTTTAAAAAAAGAATGCAACAATACGAGTTTCAAGAATCTCTTCCCTCCAACTTCCACACTCCCCTCTAAGTTATCCTCCCTCCCCCAGCATAGCAAAGGCGGGATGTTGAGAAAGATTGATGCTTAAACCACCAGAATATTCTGGTGGCTGATGGATTTTGACTTGTGTTGTCATTCCAACTGGCAGCCAAGGAGCAGGCGTTCTTTTCTCCCCCAATCTATTCAAGCATAAATGTGGTTTAAAAACACAGGATGAGAACATTAAGAGGGCGACCCTTTAGTAAAACGAAGACCCCCACGCCTATTAAATCCGAGCTGTGGTGAAACATTACTCTGAATCATTTTCCCGCAAGGAAGTTACAATCCGGCTTTCCGGGTTATTCACAAGGGCAGCTGCGAAGGAGTCGATTCAGTGTCGAGTCTGGAATGCAAATGATTGGTTTGCAGGAGTCCTCGAAAACCCGACCAGATTTCCGTGTCCCTATAACATCTGTCGGGCAGGCGGTGACAAATGGACCCGCCCCGTCTCTACATCTGCATTCCCATCACACTTGCATCCAAGTGCACGTCTCTCTCTGTGTGACTGTCCGTTCTGTCCTAGGCTTCCCCAAGATCACGAAGCCAACTCCTCTTCCCGATAAAACCCCTTTTATTTAGTTTACAGGGAACTCCTCTCCAGCAAAGTCCCGCCCAAAAGTCTTTCAAGAGATTTCACAACTACAGATCTTTACCAGGCTTGGGGAGCTGCCAGGCTGATAGCTTCCAAACGCCATGCTGTAGCAGCAATTACTTGGCAAGAAGTCAGGAACAGATCTTCACCCTCATGAATTGAACTAATTGTCTCCTGAAAACCCCACTCCCCTTTTGTTCCTCTTTATTCCCTCTGGGAGGGGCCATTCACTGTCCACCTGTGCCTTTACTCCCGAGTCGAGCCTTGTTCCTTAGCTGTTCCCTTCTCCTGGCAGCTCTGCACATGCACACATTGGGAACAGGCTCCAGCTGCTCTTCTTCCCCACTGATCTCCGACTCCGAAGGCAGCCGATAACTGTCGGACAGCCCCGTCCCCGTCTCTGCCTCCGATGCAGAGCCCTCGTCAGAGCCTTCTCCAGACTCCAGGACTGGCCCATGTTCCTCCCCAACCTCCTCACTGTCCGAATCAGCTGCCAACTCTGCTGGCAGGTCACAACACTGTGTATGTACGTCCTACCACCTGAAGCCAACTTCAGAGTTCCTCACCTGCCTGATGGTTTCCTGAGTTTGATCACGGCCAAGTCTGTAAACTCCAATGTCCAGGATTCTCGGGGATCGTCATGCTGACTGGATGATGTTGGGAGTTGAAGTCCATATCTTGAGATTGGGGGGGAGGCGGATTCCTTTATGGAAAGAGGAAGGTCATGCTGGATGTTGGGGAACAGATTCTGACAGTTCCTTTCTATATTGGCCAGAAGCAACAGATGAATGGTTTTGAAGAAGAGATTGGACAGTCATTTGTCAGAAATGGTATAGGGCGGTCTCCTGGCTGATCAGGGTGGGTTGGACTAGAAGACCTCCAAGGACCCTTCCAATTCTGTTATTCTGAATGGTGCTCTGGTCCAAAATTTTGGAGTGGATGAAGAGGCTTTGAATTAGGATGTATCCAAGGAGGAGTCTGTCAAGAGATAAGATAAGTCCAGAAGTTTATTAACTTAGGGATATGAATGCAGAGCCCTCATCAGAGCCTTCCCCAGACTCCAGGACTGTCCGAATTTGCTGCCTGCTCCACTGGCCACTGGCTGGCCACAACACCATCAAATGCCTCAAACCAGTCTGAAAACCTAAGGGAAGGGGATCGTTTTAGGGGTGTGTTGAAGGCCATTCTCCCAAAATCGGAGGGCTTGAGATGAAGAAGTCGATGGAATAACCACCAAACCCTAAATTTAGCGAAAACTTCATAATATGCCATAAATATGATGCTGCTCTATGGACCTTATTCTTATCCTGATATGAAACATTTCACGACAGCTTTAATGTGGTGATCCTTGAACCAGCTCCAGATGTGATCTAATCACACAACGACGCGCAGACATGTATACAACCATCTGCAAATGGCAAAGCGTGTTTATGGGGATTTCTTGGCAAAATTGCAAACATGCCCTCGGTCTGAACTTTTACCTCCCCCCAATTAGAGATGTCTGTGTTCTACCCAGTATCCCCAGTCTACTTTCCCAGTCATTTCAGTGTCTTCTTACAAGCCCCATCCGCTGGCGGAGGTTTTTACAGCCTTATGCTGACTCCAGCTGCTGAGTGAAACCGGTTGAAGGTTATTGAAAACATAACCAAAGCTCTTTCTGATTTCATTAAATACAAATGTGAGTGGGGTCATCAGTTTTTATAGATGCCTGTAAAGCATTTCTCTTGCTCAAATAGGCTATCAAATCACCAAAGGATTCTTTCTAGCAAGACCTGCCATAAAACCAGGGAGTTTTCTTCTTTTTAAAATACCCGTCTCGACATTATAATAAAAATAGCTCTCAGTTAATACTGAATGTAACTCTCCTTCAATAATATAACTGGGGTTTATTATTTTTTTACTCCCTCCCTCCTTCCTTCTCATATGCCTCTCTCTTTCCTTCCTTGCTGTCAGAAAGTCATTGGATAATACAGATCAGTGGGCCACAGAGAATCACTGGCCAGTAGGTCAAGAAATAGTATCTGGAGGAAGGGGAAGGGAAGGGAAGACTGTCCACTTTCATTCCAGAAAAATTCACTTGCATGCTAGGCTTTGGAGAACACCAAAGGTGTTTCATGAAGTCACAAAGTGTATCAGAATAACAGAGTTGGAAGGGACCTTGGAGGTCTTCTAGTCTAATTCCCCCTGCCCACCTTATAGCCTTCTGGACCAATGGCTGCCCAGTCTCCTCTTGAAAACCTCCATTGATGGAGCTCCCACAACTTCTGAAGGCAAGTTGTTCCACGGATTCATTGTCTTCACGGTCAGGAAATTTCTCCCGTAGTTGTCGGTTGTTTCTCTCCTTGGTTCGCTTCCATCCCTTGCTCCTCGTCTTGACAGATTTACCCAACTTACACGACAAAGAACTTTCTTCTTGTAGTAAAATGTGGAGTTTGGGAGGGGGGGCGTTAGGAGGAGCAAGCTGCAGGTGAACTTCACCTCTGACTTTTAGGGGAGAGAAATTGCTTGTTTGGGGTCATCCAAAGTGCCCTTCATAAACAACAAACCCACATTTGTCCCTCTTTTTCACAGCCTGCCTCGCTTCTCTGAACATGATGTGATTTCTTACATGGAATGACAGGGGAAAGAATGACAACATCCAGCCTGGTTGGCATGTACTTATAGAACATAGCACTTAAGATAAAACCTTTTAAGGCAAAGATGATACGACGCAGCAGAAATATTCCTGGAAGTGCCACCCGCAACACTATTTTTTTTTTTTTCTGTTCGTTGCCGAGGAATTTCTTCATCAAGAACGTTCGCTACCAACTCGCAGAATGAATGAGGCAATTAAAGAGATGTCAGGGCTTTAAAATTCCAGAAAGTGTATTAATTTGAAAGCTTTACTTGAACAGGGTGGAGGAGGGACAGTTTCCCCTCCCCCGCTTCTCTGAGAATAAAGAAGAGGAAGTGCCAGATCAGATCATGGGTTCCTCTGGGGTTGATCCCTTGTGCTTCCCAGCAGATCTAAAGGACTGTGGAGATTCCCAGTCAGCCTGATCACTTTTTCAAAAGGCAACTGGACTTTGGGTTGTTGTTGTTGTTTTTTAACACATCAGAGGGAGAGAACAAAAAAGGGATATCTGACAAAGAAAAACTTAATGCCAAGAACAGTGGGTGGGTGAATGAAGACGAAAGAATAAAAGAACAAAGAAGAATAAAGATGGGGAGTGGGAGAGAGAAAGAGAAAGAAAAGAGAGGGAGAGTCCGAGAGAGAAGAAAGAGAAAAGAGAGAGAGTCAGAGACACACACACACACACACAGAGAGAGAGAGGAGAGATAGAAGGGAGAGAGAGAGAGAAGCAAGAGAAGAGAAGAGAGATTTTGCTCTTGCAAGAAAGAAAAGAAATCAGCAAACAGGAGATTAAGTTCAGCAAGTCTTAGGTGTTTTTAATAACCCTGATCAGGCAGGCAGGCAGGCAGGCGAGAATGCGCAGGAGACATGCGCAGCGCAACCGATGCTGATATTCTATCACAGGAGACATGTATTGACTAGCGATCTGAACAAGTCACTCACTCATGGCTGGGCGGCCTGATTGAGTTGCCTGCAGCGAGTAAATGAGTCTTCCATCCACTTCGGGTCGAAATGAACTGCAATCTTTTCAGACCTCGTTGTTGGCCAAATGAGAGATTTCAAAACCCTGGAGGACTCCATATGAATTTAGCATGGAGCCACGGCAACTCAGAAAGTTCCCATACATCAGAGCCAGGAAGGAGGGAGCCATCTCTCTCTTTCCTCTCTCTCTCTCTCTCCTTTCGCTTTCTTTCTTTCTCTCTTTCTCTCTCCATTGTCTCAAATATGTCTGTGATTCTCTCTCTTTTCTCTCTCTCCTTTTCTCTCTCCTGTCTCTCTTTGTCTCTCATGTGTCTTTGATTCTCTCTCTCTCTTCTCTCCTTTCTTTCTCTCTCTCTCTCCCATATGTCTGCGATTCTCTCTCTTTCTTTCTTTCTTTCTTTTTCTCTCCATTGTCTCACATATGTCTGTGATTGTCTCTCTTTTTCTCTACCCTTTTCTCTCCTCTCTCTCTCTTTGTCTCTCATGTGTCTTTGATTCTCTCTCTCTCTTCTCTCCTTTCTTTCTTTCTCTCTCCTCTCCTCCTCTCTCTCTCTCTCTCTCTCTCTCTCACATATGTCTGTGATTCTCTCTCTCTTTCTCTCTCTCTCTTTCTCTCTCTCTCTCTTTCTTTCTCTCTCCATTGCCTCACATATATCTGTGATTGTCTCTCTCTTTTTCTCTACCCTTTTCTCTCCTCTCTCTCTCTTTGTCTCCCATGTGTGTGAGAGAGTCCCAGCTCCTGAATAAAACCAGTAACCCCCATTTTAAAGGAGGCCCATACGCTTCTGTGCCTCTTCTGATTTCTTTATGGATTAAAAGGAGACTTGGAGAAGAAAACATACCAAGTTGTTCTTCCACCTCACCCTCAAGGGAAATCCTCTGCCACTGATTTCATGTTGCCTGGCTCACTCATTGTCAGTTTTTCCAGGCCTTCAACATCTCAGATGTTGAGTTAACTATGTCCCTTGATTAAATGCCAGACATCTTATGGAGGAAAAAATAAATAAAAAGGTAGCTGCTAAATTGAGGGG
Organism: Notechis scutatus; assembly: GCF_049901735.1. Lineage (NCBI taxonomy): Eukaryota > Metazoa > Chordata > Lepidosauria > Squamata > Elapidae > Notechis > Notechis scutatus. Next base: position 8,814,938 of record NC_142023.1, read on the forward strand.
AATATCAACATCGAGGAGAGGAATTTCATTGTCTTGTGGCTCCTTTCTGAAACATGGTGGGTAGTCTTCCAGTTGAACACCTGGACCTTCTCCTCCATTGTGAGGTCTTTCAGTCTTTGAGAAGAAGACATCCCTACCAAAGTTGTGTTCTCTCAGTCCCTAAAAAGAAGTCATCTCTACCAAAATAATGTTCTCCCAGCCCTTGACAAGAAGGATGTTCTACCAAAATCCTGCTCTCTGAGCCTTTGAGAAGAAGACATCTCTACCAAAACCATGTTCTCTCAACCCTCAACTCAAGAAGAAAGGGATGTTCTACCAAAAATCAGGTCCCACCTTTGCTTAACAGTTCCAGCTCAATGCTGCAGCTCATAGCTCTCCCTTGCCTTTCCTACAACACCCCTTTTTGAAAATCATCTGCGTGGCGCCTAGGAGCTATGGAGGCTGATCAAGAAGAAGGATTGGTCCCCTCAGCAGCAGGGAGGCTGCACAAAGGGGAAATTAGCTGGCCCCTCTCTTCAGCTCTTTCCTCGGTCTCTCACCTCATTACAACCGTGAGGCATTTGTAAGCCTTTCCCCACAATCCACTACGAACAAGGGAGAAGGCCATGCAGCTGAGGGGTGGGAGGGAGGGAGGGAGAGCCGAGTCTTGGAAAGCTAGCTGGATTTCCAGACTTATTTTTCAATGTTAAGGGAGAAGGGAGCAGGCTGTTGCTAGGAGAAACTCAAGAAGCTAGTCCCCTCCCCTCCCACCTCTTCCATTGGATGCTGGGTGGTTAGACAGCTGCTGATGGATGGCCTTCACCACAACGGGCTCCATAGAAGTGGATTCCTCCACCAAGTTCTATCAACGTTCCAGCCTAGCCTATAATCCCACGGGGTTTTTTTCCTCATCATCTCAAAGGTGTGGGTGCTCCATCCCTGAAGGTTTTTCAGAAAGGATTGAAGAGCCAGTTGTCTGGCGTGGTATAGGGTTTCCTGCCTGAGCGGAGGATTGGACTGGAAGACCTCCAAGGGGCCCGTTCCAACTCTGTTTTCCTTCCAACTTAGTGCTAGTTGCCAACAAAGAGAGTGGAGTTTGATCTCTGTAACTAGCACTGATGATGTTCCCTAGAATTAGAATTCTTTTATTGGCCAAGTGTGATTGGACACACAAGGAATTTGTCTTCAGTGCAAATGCTCTCAGTGTACATAAAGGAAAAGATACCTTTGTCAAGAGTCAAGAATCATCAGGAGCAACACTTAATAATAGTCATAGGGTACAAATAAGCAATCAAATCCTACTAGGAAACAGTCAATATAAATCGTAAGGATACAAGTGACAAAGTTACAGTCATACAGTCACAAGTGGGAGGGGATGGGTGATAAGGAGAGATGAGAAGATTAATAGCAATAGTAGTGCAGACTTTACAAATAGTTGGACAGTGTTGAGGGAATTATTTGTTTAGCAGAGTGATGGCATTCAGGAAAAAACTGTTCTTGTGTCTAGTTGGGTAATAAAACATCTGGGAGAAAACCACCAATTTCAGAGAGCACCAAGGACCCCACAGTCCTCCATCTCCTCCTCCTCCTCCTCCTCCTCCTCCTCCACTCCACAAACTCCATTCCCTTCCAGCACGGATGAAGTTCCTCAGTTGGGTGATGAAACATCTGCAAGGAAACCCCCAAGCTCAGAGAGCACTTAGGGTTTCACACTTCAACCCTGAGCTACAAATATACTCTTCTATCCAAACTACTTGCATACAAACGAGAACAAACGGCACTTCCTTCTACCACGGATGATGTTACCTAGTTGGATCATAAAATGTCTGCGAGAAACCCACCAAGCTCAGAGACCCCCAAAGACCCCACAGTGGAAGAAATATTCCCTTCTATCGATATAATTAGTCTCAGACTTATTTTTACAAGAACCAAAGAAAACGAGCATCGGGCATTTGTTGCAAAAACAGGATTAGCAGATCGCAAGCAGGTTGAGAATTATATTTAGGAAGATTGGCTCAGGAGGCGTCAAACCTCCTTTTCCTAACCAGCACAAAAATAAATTGGAGAATTTCTCCTGGAGAAGCGCAGGAAAACCTAGTTCTTCTGCCTGCAAATGGTTTGGCCAATTTTAAGGAAGGCTACAACAATTGAATAGTCAGCCAATGTACACACACACACACACAGATGCACAAATCCTTTAAATGTCCAAAATCTAGCATTGAACTGGAATGCCATACATCCATCGAGAGATATGGAAGAAGGGCCATAGCTGTATTATTATTATTATTATTATTATTATTATTATTATTATTATTATTATTATTATTATTATTATTATTATTATTATTATTATTATTATTATTATTATTATTATTTAAAAAAAGAACTCACTCCCTTCAGTTCTTCCCAAGCAATTTCCTTTTGCCGAAGAAGAAAAAGAAGAAGGAGAAATGAAGAGATGTGTTCTATTTCTCATCCTCCCCACCTAACATTTTGATACATTTCTTAATGAAATGGAACCGAGATTAATACAGTCGGGGTGGCTGCCTTGGAGTGAGAAAAGCCGCCAAGAGAAGCGCGGAGACCCTTCCGAAAATAACCCGCCTGCCATTTTTTAAAAAGCAGGAAGCGATGCCTGGGTCTGAAATCACTTAAACAAAAAGATTGCAGCAAGGGACGTAATGCAAGAAAGTAATAAGGTTTAAAACAGGTCAGAGCCCTTCTCTTGCTCCATTGCTCCTGAGTGAGATGCATTATTTAATGGTCTTTGGTCACTGTTGATATACTGTTGATGAAATAGATGATTTTGTTCAAAAGAGCATTAGGGAAGAAATATACAATACCATATTACCCTCTGCCAGGATTCTTACTACCCTAGCGAGAAAGAAAAGGAGGGAGGGGGGGGAGAAGGGGGGAAAAAAGGCAACCCAGCAACCGGTAAATGGAAAGGATTTTTCCTCTTCTTTTGACAGCCAAGCGAAAGCAGCCTAAAAAAAGGAGAACCTCATTTTGAAAGAGCAAACAGGAAGAACTATGAGGCTGGCGCATGAAAACATGCACACCTAACGGAATAAATAAGTGCATCGGAGGAATCTTAGTTTTCCTGGGATTGAAAGAACGCAAGAAAAAGGAAAAACCATCCGCACACAACAACAACAACAACAGCAACAACAAATACCAACCTCCCAACTGAAAGGTTGGTGTGGGAGAAACTTGGATTGATAACGGAACCGTGTCACAGACTAAGCAACTCATCTTTTATAAAAATGGATGTCTTGATGGGTTACTCCATCAAAGACAAAAGGCCTTAGAAGGAGAAGCAGGCAAGAAAATGCTTGCGTGTGCAGAGCCGGGCAAAATATCCGTGCTACAAGGAAAGACCTGACCATCCAGGAACTGTCAGCCGTCTGGACTTCCAATCCTGCAAGGTAGAACGGTTTGCCAGATCATTTGATTCGAGGATCCAATCTGGCTCGGTCACCGGGACAGGAGATTTAGACTTCTAAGCTTTTGGGCATCCTCTCCTTTTAGCACTGATGAGGTTACCTAATTGGGTCATGAAATGTCTGCAAGAAAACTACCAAGTTCAGAGAGCACCAAGGACCCCACGGTCCTCCTCCTCTTCCTCCTTGCGAATCCCATTCCTTCTACCACTGGTGATGTTACCTAGTTGGGTAATGAAACATCTACAAGAAAGCCACCAAGCTCAGAGAGCACCAAGGACTCCACAGTCCTCCTCCTCCTCCTCCTCCTCCTCCTCCTCCTCCTCCTCCTCCTCCTCCTCCTCCTCCTCCTCCATGCAAACCCCACTCCTTCTAGTACTGATGATGTTCCCTAGTTGGATAACAAAACGTCTGCAAAAAAAACCCCACCCAGCTCAGAGACCCCCGAGGACCCCACTGTTCAACCCTAAGCCACAAACATCCCCTTTCATTGTGTCCACCTTCTAGAGAGATCCTCCCTCGCCTTCAAACAGCCTTTGCAGACTCCTCCTCCACCCGCCAAGCAGCTGTGCTACCATCAAACTGCCCTAATGCTCCTCCTGTCAGTAGCTCCTAACGTGGATCTTCCCCCAGTTAGTTCACTGCAGCATAATGGGCAGAAAGGAAGCAAAAATAAAAAAAAAATGGCACTTAGAAATAAGAATCCATCAGGACTAATTATCGCTAACCAGAAATCGCCACCCGAGATTCAGAATCTTCCTTCTCATTTGTCCTCCGTAGGAAAGAAAAGAAAAAGAAAAAAAAAAAGGAAGAAAGAAAGGGACACCTTTTTAATTATTGTGAAGGGATCTATGCGGGCTAGGAAGGAAAGGGCTGAAATTCCCGTTTCTAATTAACATACATAATTTGCCATCCCTGACACACACACACACACACACACACACAAAAGTGATTTTGTGGCAGCCAGGGAAGGAGAAGGGGAATAGCAAGAGGACAAGATTGCGCTAATAATTCCATTCGAAAGGCAAGGAAGGAGAGACTGGAGAGTCGCTTATCTGAAATGGTATAGGTTATCCTGTTTGAAGAAGGGGATGGACTAGAACATCTCACAGATGCTTCATGACCCAACTAGGTAACATCATCATTCTATCGTGGGTGCTCCATCATTGGAGGTTTTTAAGATGAGATTGGACAGCCATTTGTCCAGCGTAGTAATGGATCCCCCTGCTTGAGTAGGAGGTTCGACTACAAGACCTTCAAGGTCCCCTTCCAACTCTAGCAGTGATGATATTACCTGGTTTGGATCACGAAAGGTCTGCAAGCTCAGAGAGCACTCAGGATCTCCTCATTTTAATCACCTTTTGGGATTCAGGGAAATCCAAACGATTACAGAAAGGATTATCTGGCACTTCCCATAGAATAAAACCAAGAACTAACCCACCACCAGCAACCAAGGTGATTGGTTTTCTTGTGGCAGTGTTTCTCCTCTCAAAGGGGATTCCAGGTATCTCCAGACTAGTTTCCAGAAAAGGCCCATCTTGATCAGAGAAATGGGGGGGGCTTCGTCGGGATGCCAAGCCACAAAGGGGGGCCTTTTGAAGCAATGGATGGTGATTTAAACAGTGCCACATTATTAATGTGTCCACGAATGACGGGAACCAGTTTAAAAGATCCTCTCCGAAGAGTTTTGCTCCCAGATCGAGAGGAAATGAATAACTGTTGCATTCTAATTTCAAATTACATGTAGCTTTATTTAATTAAATGTAAAAATCATTGGGATAAAATTATCCTTTCATTGGAAAATAACTCACTGCTTAGGACTTTGATAATTATGTTTCCCCCTCTTCAAATACCACATGAATTGGTCAGTTAAATGATGTGCCAAATATCATAGTGGGGGAAGTGGAAGAAAGAGAGGAAGAGAGAGAGAGAGAGAAAAAAAAAAGAAAGGGGGATTAATGACCACCCAACAATCAAGTTGATTATTATTATTATTTAACCACAAGCTATTAACATGGGCAATGAGGTATTCGCTAATAAATTAGCTTTATAAAATTAAATTGTAATTTTATTACAATTTTTTAAACAGGGGTTATGCTTCTTAATAGCTATGCCACACCGTGACATGGAGTGCTGCGTTTTTTCTCCATTAATTTACTCAATCTTTCCATTTATATTATATTTTTTCAATTTATTTTTTTTTAGAAAACACAACTTGAGATTGGGTTGGATTCCTTCTCTTTTTCCTACCCACAATACCTCGCCTTTATTGCATTGTGAGATTAAGCATCTTGTAGGAGACTATGGTCAAATGTCAAATTTTGGTTCAGGACTTAGATGTGACTGTGTCAACATCCATTGAAGAAGCTTCTTGAATGAGAAGTGAAACATCTTCAAGCAAAAAAAAAAAAAAAAAAAGCAAACAAAGAAAGTCCAGTTGCCTTTTCTGGGACATCCAGGGTAAAGCTAACCAACTGAGATGTGAGGCATATAGAGAAAGCTGAGCTGATGATGAAGGATTAACAAGGATCGAAGCACTGGTCTCAGCCAAGAGAAGATCTAAGTCTACAGGGGAGGCTCAGTCATGTCAGTTAAATCACAATGTCCATCAAAAGATGTTGAGACTCTAGGAGGAACGAAGAGAAAAGCAACGAAGACGATTAGGTCTTTGTTTGATGAAGAGAAGGACTTGAGGTGACAGGAGAGCAGTCTTCCAATACCTGAGGGGCTGCCCCAAAAGAAGAGGGAGTCAACCTACTCTCCAAAGCACCAGAAGGCAGGACAAGAAGCAACGGGCGGAAGCTAATCAAGGAAAGAAGCAACCTGGAATTAAGGAGAAATTTTCTGACAGTGAGAACAATTAATCAGTGGAACAACTTGTCTCCAGAAATTGTAGATTCTCCAACTCTGGAAGTTTTTAAGAAGAAATTGGACAGCTATGGGGTTTCCTGCCTGAGCAGAAGGTTGGAGTAGAAGACCTCCAACCTTGTTATTCTGTTACTTGAATCAAAATCCATAAAAACGAAAACCTGATTTTTTTCCTTCATATCACTGTTCCACATGGGAGAAACCTTCATTTGGGTCTGGACAAGCCAACTCTAAGTAAGGTCAACTGAAGAAGTCCAGAAAATGTCCTAAAGCAGGCATAGTGACTAGCCAGCAGTGAGTTGAGCAAGACCAACCAAACATGGGACCTTTGGGTAGGATGAGTTGAAGCATTCATGTACTAGCAAACCAGCATTGCTGGTTAATTGCCAGGCAAGGCCATCTGCACAGACCTGCAGAAGAAATGTGCATTGACTACTTGGGGCAACCCAGCCGTTTTGAGCTCCAAGATACAAATGATTTGTGGCAAACTACCTCACTTCCAAACATGAAAATTACATAGGAGATGATAGGCTTGCAAACAGCATTTTTAAATGGTCTTTTTCCGAAGGTTAGAGAATGTGCAACTCTGATGCTCTTATTCGTTTTATAATGTTTTTATAGAATCCAGAACTGCAGATTTTAAGACTTTGGAGATCATGCTCAAGGGAAGGTTTTTTTTTTCCCCTTTAGGAGAAAAAACATAAGTGAGCTGAATGGGGGGATTGAGAGAGGGAGAGAAAAATCACTTTAGTAGAGTTTTCACACTTTCCCCAATTAAACTTTTAGCCTGGCATTCTTCCAGAGTTCTCCATCACAAATAGGAAGCGAAATGGCTAACCGTAATTAAGAGAGGAAATGTGAAACTTAATAGAGAAATAATTCGTGAGAGAAAGAGGCTTTCAACGTAGCCAAGGAAAATGTGGTGGATAAAATGGGTCAAAAAACCAATGGTCAACACTGTGTAAAAATAGAAAGAAATGTCAAACGGAACCTTCTGTAAAACCCAACCATCCTTTGACTAAACAATAAAAAAATAAAACCAAAGAAAACATTAAAAGGGTATGAGAGGTAAATCATATGGCTTTTCCTCTTTTTGTTCAGCGTTGCTTTCCAGCCTGTCACCCAATTAACAAAGCCCTCCGTTGATGTATCCTAGGAGTTCTGTTGATTGACTTATTAAATTTGCATACAAACAATACTTCTCAAACACACAGACACACACACACACAAGCACACACAAACACACCCCTCAGCAGGCCTTCTCTGTAGCTTGAGAAAAGCAAAATGGCAAATTTTTCCTGAGCTGCACATCACTAGCCAAGTTCACGATGAAGAGAACTCAGGAGTGTTTCTAACAACATAAAACATCCACGTGATACAAGTCTTCCAGAAATAAATATCTATGGAGATTCTTGATCATCCAGAGTCCTGGTTGTCCCCGAGGTGTTTTTTTCAAGAGGTAACTGGACTTTCTGGTTTTTCTTTGAAAGATGTTTCTCTTCGCATCCAAGAAGCTTAATTACAATTACAATCTTTATAAAAATAAATGTCTCTGGTCTAATTTTCTAGGAACTAGCATATGATCCACCTACTGCCTTGTTGTTTTCTCTCCTAGTCAACAGAGGGCTAGCTAACTTAGTTTTATTGCTTAGAAAGTATTAGAAACTAAAATGATAAATACTATTCTTCATAGTGTTGGTTTTTGTAAGGTGCGTCCTCCATTGTTAGCAGTGAAATCTTTCACACATCTAGGAAAATATCAAATAAGTCACGAATTGTTAAATTGTTGTTTCCTTTTTTTTAAAAAAAAAAATGCAGTTTCTAGTATTACAGCATATCATCTTCTAATAGGGAGTAACCTTAAGCAGAGCTGTGCAAATGAGATAATTCACTGCCTACCGATGAGAAAGACCTTTGGTCAAAACAGTTGGTTCCAGGGAATGTAACGTCATTGCATAGATTTATAAACCTGTAGCATTCATAACCCTTCTGTGAGATTGCTACTCTAACATTAAAGGCAGGTACATATAGTAAATTAACTGGACAATTTAGTATTTCGCACCTTTATAATTGGATGCAGTTTTGCAGGATTGTCTCTCTCTGGTATTTGCTGAAAAAGGTTCTCGGCTTTCTATGCCTGGAACTTGGACCCCTTTCAAAACCTGGAGGGTTGTAAGTTTCCTAACTTTAGTAGACCTTTGTGGGCCTTACAGAGACCTTCTAACATATCAAGAAGTCTTGGAGAGCCTCAATCATCCAGGTAAAGGTGCTTTTTCCCAAAAGACAAATGGACTTTCTTGGTTTTTTTCCATTGAAACATTTTGCTTCTCGAAGAAGCTTCTTGGATGAGAAGAAAAACATTTTCAATGAGAAAAAAAACACACCAAGAAAGTCCAGTTGCCTATGTGGAAAAGCATCTTTGAGACAAAAGAGAGACTTGATCTCTCAGAACCACATAAACAAATCACAACATATCACAACTAGGTGTCCATGGAGATTCTCAGTCATCCAACTGGACTTTGTTTTTCCTTGAGGAGGTTTCGCTTCTCGTCCAAGAAACTTCTTCAGTTCTGACTGAATGGTGGAGGATGGAAGGATATACATTCCTGGGAGTTATCTGGCCACTGGTGCTCTTTCTGAGAGGCATTGAGGTCACTTGTAGGTTTACCGTGCCCAAGGGTCACCTAAACAGCGCAAATGGTGGTGGGCACCCATAAACCTCCAAGTGGCCTCAACAACTCTCAGAAAGAGTACTAACGACCAGATGACTGCAAGGCATATAAATCCTTCCATCCATCCTCCACCATTCAGTCAGAACTGAAGAAGCTTCTTGGAATGAGAAGCGAAACCTCTTCAAGGAAAAACAAAGAAAGTCGTGTTGCCTTTTTGGGGGGAAAAAAACCCCACACCTTTGGGATAGCACAAGTAGGTGCTTGCCAACAAGGCTCCATCACTGCTGTCCACGGCTCCAAACAGTCCACGGCTGTTTGTGGGCTATTTCCCTCCTTCCTTCTGCCTCCTTTGTTGATTTGTGTTCTTTATTGGAGTTTCAGAAATCCATTCCAATTACAGAGCAATATTGTGCTTCCCAATCCAAGCTCGAGATATGTGAGCCTCGAGAAAGGCAGGCATCCATTCCCCTCCCCCCACCCAACAAGTCCCATGCAGTGCAGACGATTCTACACCTCGAGCATTTCATAATAATCCCATTTCCTGAAGCTTTCGTTTAGCTCTCTTCAAATTAAATCCTAGCAATAAAAGAAAAATCAATGGCACTTCGGCAAGAAAAGAGAAAGGATTTTTTTCCCCCTCCCCTTCTGTTTCATTCTACTTGGTGCCGTGTTGTTGTTTTTTTCCCCCAAAATGCTTTTTTTTCTACTCAGTCAATCTGAGACAGTACAGCAGGGTGGTGGGAGGTGCTATCACGTTTCCCTTAAATGCAGACATCCTGGGGTGCTGCTGTTTGACATCTAAACCCTCCAAACCGTTGGCTCTGAATTGCACCTTGTGATAAAAGTTCATATTGGACTCAGGACATAGAATAATCAGTTGGAAGGACCTTGGAGGTCTTCTAGTCCAACCCACCTGCTCAGGCAGGAGACACTGTACCATTCTGGACAAATGGCTGTCTTGAAAACCTCCAGTGATGGAAAATCCACAACTCCTGGAGGCCAGTTGTTCCACTGGCTAATTGTTCTGTCAGGAAATTCCTCTTCAGTTCTAGGTTGGATCTCTCTCGAATGATCTTCTACTGGTTACATTTTTGCCCTTGCCTCAGGTGCTTTAGAACAGGGGTTGCCCACCTTTTGGACCTCAGGGACCACCAAACTCCTAATTTTAAATCCCGCGGACCACTAATATGAATTTTGACTGACGGTGGCTTGCTGACGTCGGTGGGAAAGTCGGTCCCATATTCCAGAGCTGCAGGAGTCACAGGACTGGCCCTTTGGTCATCCCAGAGCAGCTGCTCCTCCACCCGGGTGCACCGGCCTGCCATGGACTGGAGGAGCTGCTCTGGGATGACCAAAGGGCCAGTCCTGCAGCTCTGGAATATGGGACTGGCCCATGGTGGGGTTGGAAATCTCAGCCGTAGGGGGTGGCACGTATAATGTGTACATTTGTGGGTGGTGTACATTTTGTGGGTGTGTACATTTGTGTACATTTGTGGGTGTACTCCAATGGGCTGTATGTGGTTTAAAACATGGATCACCGCTGCCCCAAGTGGGAATGTGTGGGCTGGAACATGAATGCGTGTCAGAAAGATATGTCGTAGACTTGTCTCAAAAGGTTTTGCTAGCATGGCCCATCAACCCAAATCTTTCTCCTTCTAGTGTTACAACAGGAATGGACGACGTGCAGGATAAGGACAACCCTTCAAGGAATCGAACATCGCATTACTTAAATTTGATGACAACATGGCCCGATTGTAACGGCACTTCACCAACACACCAAAATTGTAGTGGGGAATGTCTGGGAGGTCCCCATCACCCCAATCCAAATTGGTTTCGAAACTGTGAACGACCTAGACCAAGCTAAATCCCCAAATGCCAGGGAATGCTTGGAAGCTTGACACTCAGATAAATCAGCCATCCACAGACACATTGAGATAAACCACATTTACACACCATTCAAAAGAGGCAATAAGAAAGCTAGGAAGGAAACCTATCCTCTCCAGCAATCAACACCCAGATAAGCAAGGGTTAACACCAGACAAACAATCGAGCAGAAAGCAGCACCCTAATTGAGGAACTCCCAAGGAGAAGGATGATCAAACAGAAAGCAACACCCTAATCAAGGATCTACCAAGGGAAAAATCACACCCCCATCAACCCTCACAGGGCAAGCTACTGTATATAAACAGGAAACACACACCACACTCCTCTCACACTGATGATGTTACCTAGTTGACATCTGCAAGCAAACAGCCAAACAGAGAGCACCAAGGACTGACAGGGAAACCTCCATGCTAGATGAACTGATGAATCAACATCAGAACTTGCCTTCTCCGATCGACAACATTGATGACGAGGAATATTTACATCTATCTTCAATGTTTGCTCCAGGGGAAGCTTTATTCCCATGCAATCATTTCATCCAGACACCTGAAAAATCCGCACGGATTACAATCCGTGTTTACAAGGGAGCGTTCCTTTAAAGCAAAAAAGGGAATAGGGACACCACAAAACCCCTCTCCCCTCCTCCAAAATCAAACACCTGGACTGAATAGAAGAGGAGGGTAGAAACCCAGAAGGAACAAAGCTTGCCTAGGCATGAACATCTGGCTGCACAAAACCTGGAGTGTGTTATATTTGTGGCACTTCCTTACACTCTCCACCAGAGAGCTCTAGTGCCAATTTATTGGGGGGACAGGCGTGCATTTCCTAGCGCATCAACCCGGCCGTGCGTTAATAGGAGCCCAGCAATACCACAATGCCGACAAGGAAAACCCAACAAATTCCTTGCAAAGCCACCTTAACCTTTCCCCCCCAGTTGCTCCAGGTAGAGAATACCTTTCAAAGGAAGGAACCTGCCGAAACAGTAATCCACGTCCTAATTGGATGAATTCATTAGGCACTTTTCCTTATCTGGGTGAGTCTCTTTCCTCCCCTTCTCACGAAGGCTTCCTACCTCAGGGACCCGAAAAGACACTGAAGAGGTTATTATAGCCTGTCCTTTGGGATAGTTAATACTCCAGGCCTGTTCAGATAGCAAATAATCTAATTCAAAGGCCTTCTAATCAGCAGACCAGCTACTCTTCTGGATAACCAAAAAGGGAAGGGAGGAAGAGAGAGAGAGAGAGAGAGAGACAGACAGAGAGAGAGAGAGAGATCTAAAGGAAAGGTTTTCTTGAGTTAGACCCAGCTGTCATGTTGAGGGGGGGGGGGATGAAGGAAACAAAAGCTGCAAAGCAGATAAAAAGCAATTACCCTGATTTTAATTGCAAACTGCTATTTATAGCTTTCCTCAATCACATTATACAACAGGCCACGCTGATTCCCACCCCCCCAAATCTTTGCTTAAGCCTGCACCCCGATTTGGTGGGGTTTTTTTTTTTTTTGTTTTTTTTGGGGAAAGCCATTTCAAATTACTAACGGTTCCCTGCTTGAAAACCATTTTTTTTTCCTATAGCAAAGACGACTCTGTATGTTTTTCTTTTTAAAAAAATAGAAGACATTAAGCCTCTTAATTAACAAATTAGCCATTCAATTAAGATAATTAGGGCTAATTATTTTCTTTTAATCTATCACCAATTTTAGGACAATTAAGCGGAATGCCGGCAAGACGGATCGTACAGGGTCACAAGCAATCAAGTGGGGGGGGAGGGAAATAATAATAAAACCCTTAACTTGAGCATCATGAAATATCACATTTGTTGAAGGGGAAGGGCGAAATGTTAGCAAGCCCTGTAGTCAAAGGGGTTGCTTTGATTTTCATTGTATTGTATTGTATTTTTATTTGTGGTCCTGTCGTTTTCAAACACGAGGATCTGCTCGCTCGTTCACCCTACTTAGAAGTCTGCAGCGATTCAGAAATAAGGCATTAAAATGCACAAATTCGCACCACCACCACCTGCTTCTAGGAGGTTGAGGGCTTTGTCCTTCAGACCCCTAGGACAGCCGCATTCTGGCATTCTGGCAAAGGATGTATACGGACCAAGTATAAATTCAGTCCGTTTTACTATCTGCATTAATAAGACGCTATTCCACTCTGTTGCTTTTTATAGCCAGCTCTTTTAAAAGAAGTGCTTAATAAAAACCTGAAACCATTCTGGTTCACATGGAGCTTTGCAGACAGCTTCCCTTCCTTGGAAATTCCGTTGACCCCCTTAATTTTTAAACAACACACACCCAAAAAAGACAAAAAGGGGGGGGGGGACCAGGTTTTCCCAGTATTGTTAAGACAAATTTTCCAAGTGCGAGTTATTTAAATATCAATCTCTCCGCCCCGGAAAAACAAAACAAAAACAAGGCATCTTTTCCAGCTTTCAAAAAACAGGAACATTTTCTTGGGATTTTCAATGTAGAGTTTTGAGGGATCCTTGGGGGTTTCTGAGCTTGCTTGTCTTCTTGTAGACGTTTCGTTACCCAACTAGGTAACATCACCGGTGCTGGTAAAGAGTGCTATTTGTGGAGCTGCTCAGTCGTCCAGGCTGTGGTTGTCCCAAAAGTGCTTTTCCAAAAGGCAGATGGACTTTCTTTGGGTTTTGCTTGAAGATGTTTCGCTTCTCATCCTGGAAGCTTCTTCGGTTCTGATTGAATATGGGAGGATTTATATTCCTTGCAATCATCTGGTTGTTAGCGCTCTTTCTGAGAGCCGTTGAGGCCTCTTGGAGGTTTATCTGAATAGTGCAAATGGGTGTGTGGAGCCTTCTTGGAACTGCTGAAGCCTCTTTGAGTCTAAAAGTTACAATTGAACTGACCTACTATATATATGTGTGTGTGTGTGTGTGTGTGTATATAAGAATATATATATATATATATATATATATATATATATATATATATATATATATATATATATATATATCTTGTTGTTCGTCTCCGCGTAAGATTCAAGATCTCGTCGTGAGGTCCCACTCGCCATCAGGCTGGTGCTTTCGCTTAGTGCCAGTGCAAGCAGTGCAAGCAGCTAAGCGACTGCTTGCACTGGCACTAAGCCGAAGCACCAGCCTGAAGATGGCGAGTGGGACTCGCCGAAACGCGCTCAGATACTTTGAATCTACGGAGAGAACCCAATAACCAAAGATCCACATACAAATACCGCGAGAACCTCAGAAAACATATATATATATATATATATATTCTTCTGGATCAGCGCACACAAGAACATTTCAACCCACTGTCTGCCTGTGTGCCCAACAGCCACACACCTTATTTATCTCTTTCTCCATCTGAGTCTTCTAACGTTTGTTTTGCTTTGCATTTTTTTTTTCCCCTGGAATGTTTTTACTCTTGCTTTTCCTAGAGGTTTTTTAATGACATCTTTGCAAACAAGAGCTATTCAGCATGCCGAAGATGCAAATACGAACTGCGAGGCAAGGCGCATTCCCCCTTCCGGTCCAAATTCAAAACTTGCTTCATCCCACGACTGATACGATCGCTGTTGTGTTATTGTTGTGACACAAGGGGACTTTGTCTGTTTGCCCAGATGTCTTCCGATGCTGGGCGCTGCCTTCCCACCGCAAAATGTGCTTGCGAACCTGATTATTATCCCATTAGGCTCCCACACAGCCAGCAGGGTGACACCTGTGCCAAAGGATCTTTAGCATTCTTGCAATTAATAAGTTATGCCCTGATTAATTAGCAGGGTTAATTATGATTGCTGCTGAAATCCATGTAGGAAGAAGTGGCATTGTGAGAGTCAGAAAGATGACACAGCCAAAAATGTCTTAGCACAGCCTCCGGGACTGTATTTCCCATCAAACAAACACAGATTGTTTGCTATGGAGCTTTGAACCTACCTAGAGAGACAACCTGGAGAGGCCCTTTTTGATATGACGGACAGGTAAGCGCACCTGTTCTCAGGATCAATTATCAAAACCAGGTGGATTAGATTGAACAGCGACTTACAGTGTGTAAGTCCAGTGGGGTGGGGGGGAAAAATAAGAGAGATTCTGGGCGCATAAAAAATAAAATGCTGAGCACCATCAAAGCCAATTTTGAAAGATGTACGAATTTCTGGATCTTCTCCATTATGAACAACTGACAAAGCACTCCAAAGTTTTGCGTTCCAAAAAACAACAACAATCCTTTTATTTGTACCCATTTCATGTACCCATAATCATGTTCCTAATTATATCTGTTATCTAAAACATGCTTGAGAAAATAAATAAATAAAAATAACTAAAAACTCATTCCCACCATTTACATTCTATGGTGTACAAAACAACGTTTTTAACTTCACTTGCACGATGCAAAAAACAGAAATCCAGTTGGTGGATATATTAATGTTGGGGCTCCTTAATATGTGGTTTTTAAAGGAAGCATAAATCTGCACTTTTTCCTAATTTTTACAGAGCTAGTTATAGCTGTACACACACACACACAAACACAGAGAGAGCGAAATGAAATGTAAAACTAAAAATGTCTGATTTATCTATTTGTAGCAATCATATTTACTAAATTTTATCAACCTGACCTTGAATATTGTAGGAATTAGACCAAAATGGACATTGTTTGTTCAGAAGCTAATATATTAAATAATTACATTGAAATCTCACCTGCCCCATTACCTTCTGAAGGTTCTTCCATTTTGTTCTCCTAAATATCTACTTCTTGTTCTCCTATCCCTGGCAGGAAGGGATAAACTAAAGTCACTTTCAAAGAAGCATAGAACTTTTACCAATTATAAAATTATCCAGGATTGCACCTGGTTAGCATTAGGATAGAAAATTATCACTAACTTCCATTGTTCTATGACCTGAACAAGGTCATAGAATGGTTTATTGTTAAATTCCTGGAAGAATTTAACAATAAACTACTTTTCTACTGCTGTCAAGAAAATAACATAGATAAGCTTCATGAAATTGCAAGCTTGACTCAAGTGAGATTTATTTAACATTTTTTTTAATTTAGAACAGTTACACAGCCCTGCCTTAGATGTTCCAACCATGTTTCTTCAACTAACCAGGCTGAGATTTCTAGAAACTGTTCCATGAACTTGTCTGTGTCTAAGACCAAACCCAGATTAGGAAAAAAGTTGCTTTAATAGGAGTTGAAGCCACTTTGTAAGGTGTCCTTGCGCCATTTTGAGTTGAAAGAGAAGCTAGATGTTGAATTTCAATTCATTAATCTTCCAGACTCTAAACTCCCCCACTAAAAAAAAAAAATTACAAAAGAGGATGAAAAAGTACGAGGAAAAACTGAGTGAGCAACCGAGAGGAAAGAGAATGAAAACTCTTCAGTTTGGCCTTTATGATATGAGTAAGTTGATATAAACTCATGTAAATCACACCCCAAAGTGACAAGTTTTCCTGTTAAAAGATAATTGTAATCAGGTTGCTGGACGTGGTTTGGGCTGGTGATCAGAAATAGATGGCGAGTTCAAAAAGATGGATTGTTTTAATTTGCGCCAATTAAATTGAAGTTCATAGGATCATCTTTCTCAATCTTCATGAATACTTTATTTTCTAGCTGCTATGGGGCTATTAAAAAGAGTGATTGAGCCCCACGCCGAGCCTGGTATGCTTTATGAAATTTCACCTTTAAGGAGTTTTGAGTGCGCCATTTTCATAATGAGTTTTCGAGGAATAATCTTTGCTCTATTGCTAAATTTTTTTTAAAAAATTGGGGGGGAAATAGGGGCCGGTCTGGAAAAAAGGCCCAAATTGGAGGTCGTGATGTGGTTGGCCAAAGGAAGACGGTAGTCCATTCCCTAGCTAAAGCAGAAGACGCATCTGGTATGGTGACATCCTGGAAGATGTTCTTCAGAACCAGACGTAGAAGAACTGCAACAAGTTCAACCTTGGGATATTTTCAATAGTTTCAAACTAACCTCACAAAGGGAGGCGTCATTTAGAAGGGTGAAGATTTCAAGACTCAATGCAAGAGTAAAAGATAAGAATAGGCAAAAGGGCAAAAACATAGAGGAGAGGAGAGAAAAGGGTATATAGAATAGTACAGTATAGGAAAAGCCTTCCTTCCCTCTCCTTTTTTCCTTTTGTCCCCTCCCTTCTTCTTTTTTCCCCTCCCTCTCTCTCTCTCTCTTCTTCCTTCCTTCTCCTTCCTTGATTCTTTTTGTTCTTAGCTGCTTTGCTTCCTTCCTTTCCTCCTTCCTTCTTCTCCCCCTCCCTCCCTTCCTTCTTCCCTCCCTCCCTCCCTCCCTCTATGGCTTCACGACTGCATCAACAACCTTTTTCGGAATTAGCCACTTCCCCTGACCCTCTGCTCTTAATTGTGAAACTTATAGCTTCCCTCGACAATCTCCCCACAAGGATTTGCCCTCACTAAGGTTATAACAGAGGCAGGCAAAGCAGGGAGGAACAAGGTAAACCCCCCTTACTCAGTGCTGTTCATATTTCTCATTCTAATCTGTCTCATTTTCTTGCAAATTCTTTCAATTAAAAAAAAGCATCTGTATTTTCAAAAGAAGCTTCGCAAATACATTTATCCGGATTGAAACTTGTGCTGAAAAATGTGGTTTCCCCCCCACACACTGAAACTACTGCTAACATAAGTTAGTTTCTTTCTTTCTTTCTTTCTTTCTTTCTTTCTTTCTTTCTTTCTTTCTTTCTTTCTTTCTTTCTTTCTTTCTTTCTCTCTCTCTCTCTCTCTTTCTTTCTTTCTTTCTTTCCTTTCTTCCTTCCTTCCTTCCTTCTTCCTTTCCTTTCCTTTCCTTTCCATGCCACTTTTCCAAATTAATTCAACTAATGACCTTAGAGAGACAGGTATTTGAGAAACCCTGATGCGACCAGCTTTCCTTTTGTCCTGTCCCAAGATTCACACACTGTAGCCTTCAGAAAAAGAGAGCCCAACAGGGAATACTTTCATCAGATAATAGAGTAGACAACTCCAGTCCAGAGATCAAATCAATAAGCTACAGTATCAGCAGCCAAAGCTCTGTACGGTGCAATCAAAGGTCACAATTTCCAGAAACTTGCACAATTGGAGTCAAGGCATAAAAGCCAGAGAGTTACGCACACACAAAAGAAAGTAAGTCCCAGCATTTGACGGTTTTCAGGCAGGCTTAAATACTGGAAATGCCTGGCTTCTTGTCCTACCCTCAGGTGCTTTGGAAAACAGGTTGACCCCTCTCTTCTTTGGGGCAGCCCCTCAAATATTGGAAGACTGCTATCGTGTGGCCCCTGGTTCTTCGTTTCTCTAGACATATCCCGTTCCTGCAACCGTTCTTCATATGTTTCAGTCCCCAGGCCTTTAACTGGCAAGAACTGAATTGTTCAGGAGTAATGGCTTACTCACAAAAAGACCACTATTCTTACAGTGGTCTTACAAGCCATCAGCCACTCTTTCCACCCTCTGCTATTTTTTGCCTCTAGAAAGTGATGTCAATGTTCTTGAGATCTTCAAGATCATTAACTCTATGTTAGGTTCCTAGGTGGATGGTGGAGGATGGCTTTGCTAAGATTTCAATGTTAGATCACCACACTTGGATTTTGAGTGGAAGTAGACACTGATGACTTTAATAAACATTGGATTGGATTGGATTGGATTGGATTGGATTGGATTGGATTGGATTGGGTTGGGTTGGGTTGGGTTGAATTGGATTGGATTGGTTTGGTTTGGACTGGACTGGACCTGATCAGATTGAATCTTTCTGGAAGTCTCCCTGCAAGAAAGGAGTTACACTACACTACAGAGCTACACTGCACTGGTCCACATACCAAACCATCCCAGTTACTATGTGGTCATTTTCAAAGATGGAGAATGTTTCAAGGTTCTTGGTATACTTCACCTTTTGAATACTAAAGTCCTTTCTGGAGCCATTCCAATTATTATTTTTTTACATCGATCCACAGATCTAGAATGGTTCTCTCTGGAGAGCAGAGGACGACGAGAAAGCTTCAACCTCCTCATGAAGTTACATCAACTTGTGGAAGGAGGGAGGGCGATGAATTGGTCACAGAAAATATTTCCCGCGGGGTCATCTCAAATCTTACAGAATTCTCCACTCCAAAAAGGAACCTGCACTGGGGCTGTGTATTTCCTACACAATACAAACTCAAAGTAAACCACTCCAAACTCGATGACAGAAAATATGACTACAGCAAAAGAGTGGTCAACACCTGGAACACCCTACCTGACTCCGTGGTTACAGCCTCAACCTCTCATAGCTTCAATTTCAGACTGTCTACCATGGACCTCACCCCCTTCCTAAGAGGTCCTTAAAGGGGGCGTGCATAAGCACACCAGCATGCCTACCGTCCCTGTCTTACTCTCCCCATTTATCTGTATTTACTCCCTTTGTTCCTGTTTATGTTCATATCTATACTTGTTATCTTGTACATGTTTAACGAACAAACAATGTTTGCGGTACCCTTGTCACGCATACATAAGGTCTGTGCTTCCAAGCAACCCTACGCTCACACACAACAAATCATTTGTCACATACACCCCAACCACAGCAGTTGGTCTGTCTGTCCCAAATAAGCTGCCATCTCCTTGATCTAACCAGAATTGAATGGACCTCCCATAATTTCTTCAAATTCAACTCACACACACACAAATCAACCCACTGTCCACCTACACCAACCACCCCCTGCCTCACCTTCCTAACCCTACTCATTCTCTACTTGAAACCCCCATCAACCTCTCCATACCTGCCTCTCTCCTTCGATAACCAGGTAATCATCAGTGGCTCTCAAAAGGTGAGCCATTAACGTGATGGATTTGTTGGGGTTTGGGGGGTGGGGAGAGCAAATGAAGTGAGACCTATGGATTCCTGTCCTTCCCGCACATCTTGGCCTTTCGTTCTGTCATATCAATATCCTCCCAAGGTCTCATTACCCAGCCACAGAGTACAATGACAGCAAGGCCAGAGGGTCAGCCCCACATGCTGGATGCTCTCCAACCCTTCGTGGCGAAGTTCATCATCTCCCAGAAACCTCTGATGCTGTTTGAGAAGCGAAGAAGACGAGTTTGGTCTTAAGGTTGGCCAAAAAAAGGAAAAGAAAAGTGCATAACATCTACATTCACACATAGAAAATTCACTGGCTTCTAAGAGCAACGAGGAGAGCTGCAATGGATGAAATCCAAGGACTATCTCACTCAGGTTGGTTTGGTTTCCCTTGGAGAGAGCCAGTTTGGTCTAGTGGGTTAAGGCACCAGGTTAGGAAAGCAAGAGATGGTGAGTTTTTAACAGATTTAACAGAAGGGATGGAAGAGACCTTATAGGTCATCTAGTCCAACCCCCGCCCAAGCAGGAGACCATATACTGACAGATGGCAGTCCAGTCTCTACTTAAAAGCTTCCATTGATGAAGTTCCCACAACTTCTGAAGGCAAACTGTGCCATTATTTGATTGTTCTGCCAGAATATTTCTCATTTCTAGGTCGAATCTCTCTTCAGTCGGTTTCCATTCGAGTCCTGCTTTAGGCATGAAAGCCCATTGAGGGACTTTGGGGCCAATCACCAGGAGACGGGGAATTGTAGACTCTCCTTAGGCATATGAAAGCTGGCTGGGTGATTTGGACCAACCAATAGGAGGAGGTGAGTTCTAATCCTTCCCTAGGCATAATAGTCAGCTGGTTAACTTTGAGCCAATCACCAGGTGATGGTGAGTTCTAGTTCTGCCTCTTAGACATGAAAGCCAGCTGGGGGACTTTGGGAAGGGGGATTTTGCAGTATCCTTCCCCTGCCACGCCCACCAATCCAAGCTACACCCACAGAACTGGTAATAAATTTTTTTTTGAATCCCACCACTGGTGGTTATTCTTTAATAATTATTTTTATTGTTTTCATATATTGTATTTTTATTTCCTGTAAGCCGCCGTGAGCTAGTTATATAGTGACCATATACATTTTCCCAAACAAACAAATAAATAAAATTGAGACAGAAGAAGAAAAAATTCACCCAGCCCTTCCCATTAAACGTTGGCAATATCTAGTAGAGCCAAACTGGGAGAGGACTGAATTAAAAATTGAAGTCGGGCCCAATGCAAATCTGATGAGCATTTGTTCCCTCTTTCGAAGTCCAGGGAGGTATGTTCCAGAAACTTCTGACCTTGAGACCACCCTGTGGGGGGGGAAAACATTCGCATTCCACACGCAGACTTCCTGTCATTCCTTTGACCTTGGTGAGAGCCATAAGCCTGCGTAGCCAGGCTTTTCTCGTGGCCATTTATCACCTCCCCCTACCCATGCCACAGTCCTACTGTGAAATATTTGTTGGTGTACTTAAAGCTCTTTTATATCTACCCCAGCAAGGAGGACAAATTGCGATTTTATCTGGGGCGTTAGATGGTATCGCTCCCTTTCCCACACATACCGCAGGACCCTATTAATAAAGATAAAAGCCAAAACTTCCATTAAATGCAATCTTAAAGCAGGCGAGGCAAGGCAGAAAAATGCTCCTCCCTTCCCTCACTCTCCCCCTCTTCCCAAGTTGCCCGTCCAACTATTGAAAGCAAACTTACTTTTATATATATCACACACACACACACACACACACACATATATGTGTGTGTGTGTGTGTGTGTGTGTGTGTGTGTGTGTGTGTGATATATATAAAAGTAAGTTTGCTTTCAATAGTTGGACAGCAAACTTGTTCTCTGTGGAAAAAGAAACACACACACACACATATATATATATGTGTGTGTGTGTGTGCGTGTGTGTTTCTTTTTCCACAGAGAACCAAAGGTCTAATTCATTCTCCTGCACTGCATCCTGAATAACCACATGGTAAAATAAAATGAAAGATTATTTCATCTCATTGCAGGCGCATCCAGGGGTGGGCTTCAGAAATTTCAGCAACAGGTTTTCTCTGCCCCACTGCTGGGTGGGCGTGGCCATGGTGGGCGTGGCCATGGTGGGCGTGGCCATGTCGGCCTCCTGCACCATGGGGGGGGGAGGGCACGTTTTTACCCTCCCCGGGCTCCAAAAGCTTCCCTCGAGCCTCTGGGAAGGCAAAAACAGCCTACTCTGCCTCCGAAGGTTTGTTTTTTTTTTGTCCTGCCTAAGATTCTGTGCAGGCCCTGGACTTACCTGGCATCCAAAATGAGCCACGTGGGGACTCTTGGGAGGGGCGGGATAGAGTGGGGTGGGGCCATCCAGGTGTGGGATTTATTGGTTCGCTGAACAGGCAATTAAAAACAATAAAAATTAACTACCAGTTTGTCCGAACCGGGGCAAAGCGGAAGCAGTTCCTGGACGCATCCTTTCGGTCGTCTGAAATTCCCCTGGCCTTCCCAGTTCCCATTCACTATCCAGGAAAAACACAACTTGAGTCTAGCCTAACAAAGAGAAGGACTAAGGGTGACATGACAGCAGTGTTTCAATATTTGAGGGCCTGCCACAGAGAAGAAGGGGGTCAACCTCTTCTCCAAAGGACCTGAAGAAGCAATGGATGGAAACTCATCAAGGAGAAATAGCTGGCCTCTAGGAGTTGTTTTTTCAAGAAGAGAAAGAAGCCATTTATCCGAGATGGTATAGGGTCTCCTGCTTGAGCAGGGGGTTGGGCTAGAAGACCTCCAAGGTTCCTTCCAACTCTCTTATTCTGCAATGCTACATTGGTGTTTTCCAGATTGGAAAGAACAATTCTGGAACCCAGAAAATGGCTCTTTCTGCATCCCCCTCCCAATCATGGCAGCACCCCAAAAGGCCCTTCCTCCAACAACAGCAAGAATCATGGTAATAGGACAAGCCACATCATTCTATCTTCTAAAAAGCACCAAATTATTTAGGGGTTGAGAAGGAACCACCAAGGAACATGTTCCAGTTTCTCTTTTGGAAAACGTTGAGCTTTCCTTACTTAGTGATGCTTCTGTCTGAGTTTCCTGCAATTCGTCCTTCGGAGCAGAAAGTGCAATTCCCTGGGACCACTGTAATATTCCAGATTTTTATTTTTTATTTTTTGCTACAGGACAGTTTAAGCATCACCCAAAAGCAACTGATGAATTGGCCTTTTCAGCTTTTTGGGTTAAGATCATTGATCCTTCAGCCTGTAAGGGGCTGTGGTCTCTCTCCTTTTTTCCTTTTAATGATCTGCTTAAAAAAAAAATCTTTTCTTGTGACTTGCATCTCTTTTTACCCACAAGTATGCAAATCCTCTGCAAATGTATGCTAATTACTTATTTTAATTACAATGTAAATAAGTAATTACTAGATAAGTTTCAATTGTTTACATGGGCTCCGCGTGATTTAAAAACCTAACTCGTAGGAACTATTTTTGAGGGGAGGGAAACATATAAATTTTCCTGTAATTTTACCACAATTTAGAGGCCGGGACTAAAAACACAATTATCACACACTTTTGTCTCTCTCATCGTCAAAAAATCCTGCACTCTGTAATAGCACATTTATTACGGGCGCATCCTAACTTTCATTATGTTCCCAAAGAAAACAGCACTCTAAATTCACAGATTTATATGAAGTGTTTTCAGCAGTGTAAGATGGCTTGTATAGGGTTGATCTACCATGTTTATTTCCTGCAGTTGTATCAAATTTTCCCACTGAAGCTCTCCAGATAGGTTGCGCTGCAGCCGTAGCTACAATCCAATGAATACAGAGTCCAGGAAAAAAAGGGATGAGAAAAGAGAAGGATCTTTTGTGATCCAGGAAAAAGGGGATGAGAAAAGAGAAGGATCTTTTGTGATCCAGGAAAAAAGGGGATGAGAAAAGAGAAGGATCTTTTGTGATCCAGGAAAAAGGGGGATGAGAAAAGAGAAGGATCTTTTGTGATCCAGGAAAAAGGGGATGAGAAAAGAGAAGGATCTTTTGTGATTTTCGTACAATGGGAGAAGGGCATCTTGCCAAGAGCAACATCTCACTCCTGAAAGAGATCTAAGGCTGAGGTATTGTCAGCACCATGGAGAGCTCCATCAAGAGAGGCGCTGTTAATTCCATTTATACTGGTTCATTCAATCAAGGGACCACCAAAACCTCTCCCACCGACACCAACAGGGCAAGCAACTTGTATATAAACAGACAGCAAACCCCATTCCCTCCTAGCATGGATGATGTTAACAAACAAGCTTGCAGAACACCAAGGACTCCACAGTTGTCCTCCTCTTCCTCTTCCTTCTCCTCCTCCTTCTCCATCCCCACTCCTACTAGCTCTGTTGATGTTACCTATTTGCGTCATGAAACATCTGCAAGACAACAAGCAAGCTCAGAGAACACCAACGACTCCACAGTTGTCGTTCTCCTCCTCCTCCTCTTCCTCCTCCATCCTCCCTCCTTCTAGCACTGATGATGTTCCCTAGTTGGGTCCTGAAACGTTTGCAAGAAAAGAAGCAAGCTCGGAGGTCACCAAGGACCCCTCCTTTTGTTCTCAGCAGAAAGGCTACTTTCTTTTCTACTTGTCTGTTGCCAACTGAGTGATCTTTGGGAGGCCAGCAGAACCAGGTGATCATTCAACTCTGTTTCTTTTTGCTGTTAAAATTATCATTTTAAAGAGTCGGCGGCTTTTCCCATTCACTATCAAGGGAAAACACAATTTTGAGAGGAGTCGAATGAAGAAGAGGAACTGGGAGAGACGTGACAGCAGCGTTTCAATACTTGAGGGTCTGCCACAGAGAAGAAGGGGGTCGACCTCCTCTCCAAAGGACCTGGAAGGCAGGACAAGAAGCAACGGATGGAAACTCATCAAGGGGAGAAGCAACATAGAACTAAGGAGGAATTTCCTGACTGTGAGAACAATCGATCGATGGAATGACACGCCTTCAGAAGTTGTGGGTATGCCATCACTGGAGTT
Source organism: Notechis scutatus (assembly GCF_049901735.1). Lineage (NCBI taxonomy): Eukaryota > Metazoa > Chordata > Lepidosauria > Squamata > Elapidae > Notechis > Notechis scutatus. The sequence continues at coordinate 8,839,597 of NC_142023.1, forward strand.
TTTGAAAAGAGACTGGACAGACATTGTCCAGAATGGCATAGGGCCCCCTGCTTGAGACAGGGGTTGGACTAGAGCACCTCTAAACTCCCTTCTAACTCATTCTGTTAATGGTTGTAAATTCAAATCCACTCACTCGTTGCCACCACAGCTTAATGATTCCAATTCCGGTTGCGTGTTGAGGTTCACCTGCACCAACATTAGTAGCAGGTGTCCAGGACGCCAGGACTGCACAGAAAGCCTGGGAGACAACGCCGCGTGCATATTTAAGATGGCCTGTTCTTGGAAATTGGGTGCCCTGGTAATCTTCTCCTATCGATCCCTTTCTGTTTATCCTCGCCTTTGTCTCTGCGAAGGATGTCGCGAAGGACAATACAACCATCACCTTTGAGAAGACAAAACTGGCATGTTGCTTTAATGGCACCAGGGCTGTGCGTGGCCCATTGTATCTGATTAGATTGCCTCCATTAGCTCTCAGGAATATGCGGGGTAGTTGCTGCTCAATTTTTAGTGAAAAGGCCCACTTAATGAGCGGATCTAAATTCCTCAGCTCTGGATACATTTTTCAGCCTGAGTGTCATTATCCCACCCCATACACACACACACACACACACACACACACACACACACACTGTCTCAAAGGCAGCAGTTGTGTGGGCCATTTGCAACCAGGAAGACACAAGGAGGGGAGGGAGAGGAGACGGGGTGGAGAGAAAAAAAAATCTATATATGGATTTTGTATTCCAGCTCATAGTATTCTCTGTTATGGCCACAGGTGTTGTTTGCTTCTAAATTTGCTATTAATTGTGTTTGTGCAATAATACGGATTCAGCAGGAAAGATGGGGAAGAGTGGGGGGGCTGGCACACGGGTTCAAGCACAAATATTGAAGATGAGGTTGTCACTTGCTCCCCAAAGTAAACTGTGAAAGGAGGGAAGCGGGGGCTGGATATCCCTCCATTTATTTTATTTATTTCACAATTTCAACCCTCCTCTCTCTCTCTCTCTGTCTGTCTGTCTGTCTGTCTGTCTGTCTGTCTCTGTCTCTCTCTCTCTCTTTAAAGAAACCCACCTGAGTTTGTTGACTTGAAACATCTTCTTCTCTTCCGTTAGAACTGCAGAACAGCAATAGCCGTAGCATTTATATACTGCTTCACAGTGCTTTTACAGCGGTTTGTAAAGTCAGCCTCTTGGCCCCCAACAATCTGGGTCCTCATCTTACCCACCTTGGAAGGATGGAAGGATGGGTCAACCATGAGCTGGTCAGGATCGAACTGTTGGCAGTGGGCAGAGTCAGCCTGCAATACTGTATTCTAACTGCCACGGATCAGATATATGTGTGTGTGAGTGTGTGTGTAGGTAGGTAGGTAGGTAGGTAGATGATAGGTAGATAGGTATGTAGGTAGATAGATAGATAGATAGATAGATAGATAGATAGATAGATAGATAGATAGATAGATAGATAGTAGGTAAGTAGATAGGTAGGTAGGTAGCAATACCAAGATACAGATTCTCTATATTTCTTAGAGAGCTGCAAAGCACTATGAAGTGGTATACAAGTCTAAGTCTATTGCTATTGCCATAACAGGGATCCTTGCTGCTCTTTGAACTTGGTTGTTTTCTTGATGGCATTGATGTTACCTAGCTACCCCACAGTTCTCCTTTTCACTCTACAAACCCCACTCCTTTCTAGCACTGATAATGTTACCTAGTTGGGTCATGAAACATCTGCAGGAAAACCACCAAGCTCAGAGAGTGGCGAGGACCCCTCATTTCCCCCCGCCACCCCGAGCTGCAAATATTCTCTTTTATTGATGCCTCTCGTAGATATTTAAAGCATTCATTTCATCCCAGAAAACGACTTCACGCAGATCCTGAAATGAATTTCAGCCCTTTGGGGGTGCCGCACTTGTTCACCCTGGGAGGGCTGTTGAGTTGCTGGAAGTTGTGCGCTCCTGTCCTGTAGCCAAGTTCATCCAAGCATCGAGCAAAACTTCGACTGATTTAATACCCTGGAGTGACATCGCCAGAAGAATGAATGCACATTGGCAAAACAGCAGTACTGCCAACAGAATGCGATAATGGGACCATAGAATAACACACATACAAGAGAATGAAATTCTAATCCCAGCCTCTCCTGGGGAAAATTGTACAGTTACTGCCATGGAAATTCAGCTGGCACTTCTTAATTACTTTTTTGTAGTTGTTTTACCCCCTCTTTTTTTGTTTGTTTCTGTAGAATCTACTAAATTCAGCTGGAAAAAGCTTCTTTGTCACAAACTCGTAAGTGGTGGCCCTGCATAAATCAAACGTCTAAAGGCCCACTTCTCCGAGTGCTTTAGTTAATAAATGTGCATAAAACTAAATAGAAAAATCAATGTTTTGTTAATATTGGTTCACTTTATACGCTTTTGCGCCGGTTTCAAATTTACAGCTGCTTTTCGGTAGACTGGAAGCAATTTTGGACTGGAATAAAGAGAGACAGAGAGAGAGAGAGAGAGAGAGAAAGGGGGGGCATTGAAGTCCATTAACATGGTTATTAATTATGAACTTCATGAATTCAGAACATTGATTTATAACAGTTTTAAAATTGAACTTTCCTGGGTGTTTTCCCAAGCAGGCGTTTCAACTACATACAAACTAGAACCTTGTACGTTTATAGGTAAAGGTAAAGATTCTCCTTCTTCCACATGTGTGTTCTTTCCAGCTCTAGGGGGCGCTGCTCATCTCCATGACAAAGCCGAAGAAGAGCCAGCGCTGTCCGAAGACGTCTCCATGGTCCTGTGGCCGGCAGGACTCAACGCCTTCGAAGGCGCATGGAACGCTGTGACCTTCCCACCAAAGGGGTCCCTGTTTTTCTACTTGCATTTTTTACGTGCTTTCGAACCGCTAGGTTGGCAGAAGCTGGGACAAGGAACAGATAATCAGGGAAGGGACCTTGTAGGTCATCTAGTAATGGGAGCTCACTCCGTGACACAGCGCTGGGGATTCGAACCGCCGAACTGCCGACCTTCCTGATCGACAAGCTCAGCATCTGAGCCACCGCGTCCCTGTGTAGCTTTATACCCAGAGATAAACGCCAACAGAGAGCCAATTCATGGTCAGGGTTAAGGTGTCAAGCTAAAAACCAGGAGACTGGGAGTTCTAGTTCAGTTCTGACTGAGCTGAACGGCAACCGAACGGTCAGAACCGAAGAAGCTTCTTGGATGAGAAGCAAAACGTCTTCAAGCAAAAAACAAAGAAAGCCCAGTTGCCCTTTGAAAAAAGGAAAAAAAAAAAAAAAGCTCATGATATCAGATCTTCTGCTTTTCTTGGCGTCTGCTCTTTGTTTCATTAAAAGGGGAAGGGTTTTTTATTGTTATCATTCTTGTATGAAAGGGACGTCTGCGCAGGGAGAGGAGGGGATGATTTTCCACCATAGAGACACTGAACTTCCTAGACCTTTCCGGCTTGATTAATATAGATGTAACATCATTTGCTCAGTAAATAGCAGAAACTTTGCCAATCTAGAGATTGCGGTGGAAGCCCTCTTGAGGTCAAATGGCTTTACTCCTGATGAATATGTAGCAGAGCGTGGAGAGTGATCGATTCCAGGGGGGGAAGACGGAAAAAGCGGGGGATAGAGGTCAGGAAGCAGTGGATGGGGTCAGAGGAGGCCGTGCCCAGAAGCTAGACTTCTGGGAAAAAGGTGGGGGAGAGGCCATATATTAACCTTGGCCAACCTGGTTTCATTTCTAGACAGGGAAGATTTCAGCTCCTAGAATCCACCCCAGCTGGATCGGTGGGTGTTGAGAAGAACAGGAGATGAAAATCTCTCCTTGTTGAGGGACTGTTGGGTCCCAAGACTTCACCAAAAGGCTAATGACTTTCTAGACAGGGAAGATTTCAGCTCCTAGAATCCAGCCCCCAGCTGGATGCAGAACAATAGAATAGGTGTTGAGAAGAACAGGAGATGGAAAATCTCTGTCCCTTAGTTGATGGATTGTTGGGTCCCAAGACAAATAGCTGTCAACTAAAAATGGAATGGAGTGGAGTGGAGTGTTCTGTAGAATTCCTTAGTTTATTGAGAATGGAATGAAGAAATGGAATGGATGGTGGAAGGGAAGGATTAGAAAGGGAAGGAAGAATAAGGGAAGAAAAGGGAAGGAAGAAGAGAAGAGAAGAGAAGAGAAGAGAAGAGAAGAGAAAGAAGAAGAGAAGAGAAGAGAAGAGAAGAGAAGAGAAGAGAAGAGAAGAGAAGAGAAGAGAAGAGAAGAGAAGCAATGGTGTTCCTTTGTGCCTAATATTTGGATCACGCCTCTATTGATGTTCTTGTTCACTTCCTTTCAGGGTTTAGAAGTAGCTCTGTGTGTTATCAACCGAGGAATGCAGTTGATTAATGTCTAGATTGTGCACTTAATGGGTAAACAGGTTAAGGGAAGGGACTGGCTAAAAGGAAAGGGTCGTGGTTTTCTGAATCATCTTGTATCGGAGATGGCAACTCATGTCATCTTGACCTTGGGCAGAAATAATTCAAAAAAAAAGCCATGTAAAGAAACATACAAAGGGGAATTTAATGTCAGATGCAAAGAATCAGAATCGCACAATCAAACCTTACAATAAGTTCCAGTTAAGCCGATTCACTGCTTATGCCCACATACAAGACTCTAGTCAACTCACAGTCAACACTAAGTTGTTGCTAACTAAGTGTTAATGGAATTCAAGAGGGATTGGAGTTACACCGCTTGTGGCAACGTCATGACTCCAGGCTGATTCCTCTCTTGACTCCACCCCAGGCTCTGCCTGTCTTTCTCTTACATCTAGTCTCACCACACCCAACCTCCAGATGTTGTGAATTGCAAGGACCATAAGCCCCAGCCAACACTGTCCAGGATTCAGAAATTCTGAGAACGATGCTGCCATACCTCTCTCAGGTTGCAACCCCTGTGAATGATACATAGATGTCATTTCCTAGGAGAAAAATATACAGCTGGGTCTTTTCCCATTCCCTTTTCTTCCTGCTTATAATGGGATTAGAAAGTCACCCTTGGTGAGACAATATATCTAGGTGGCACCGCCATTATCACCCGATATGAAGCATTTTAACTTCATGCAAAGGTTTATCTCACCAAGGTAGCGTCTCACTTGAGTATTAGGTCAGCAAATAGCCAGAGATGTATCTCATCCATCACAAGATGGACTTAAAATCAATGGCTCTTTTCATGCCCCCCTTGTATCAAGAAAGAGCGTGAGGCTTTAATGAACTCAAAGAGTCAGGCTGGTGTGGGATGCAACACAAAGAGGGAAAGATTTGGGTTGGTCTCCGGGACAAGAGGTTTACTCTTCCGAGCTTTTGCAGTTCAGGGAACTTCTGTCTACTGGAATTTGGGCTTTTGAGAGAAGCTGAGCCTCAGTGGCGCAGTGGTCAGAGTGCAGTACTGCAGGCTACTTCTGCTGCCTGCTGGCTACCTGCAAATTTGGCAGTTCGAATCTCACCAGGCTCAAGGTTGACTTGGCCTTCCATCCTTCCGAGGTGGGTCAAATGAGGAGCCCGATTATTGGGGGCAAGAGGCTGACTCTGGAAACTGCTTAGAGAGAGAGGGCTGTAGAGCACTATAAAGTGGTATATAAGTCTAAATGCTATTGCTATTACTAAGTTCCCTGAATGTGGGCTCCAGCACAAATCCGAAAGGTCAGAAAAATAAACCTCTAGTTTTGGTGACCGATCCAGATTGGATCTTGCAAAGTTATCCTTGGACACGTATATTGGCCTTCGTTCACAAAAAGTTATAGTCCATAAAAACGTTGGGAAGCAAAGCTTGTCCCAAAGGTGCTTTCCCCAACTTTCTCGTTCGTTGATGTCGTTTTCTTTGAAAACATTTCGCTTCTCATCCTCAAGAAGCTTCTGGGATGAGAAGCAAGACGTTTTCGAAGAAAACAAAAGAAAAGAAGGAAGTCCACTTGCCTTTTGGAAAAAGATCCTTTGGGAGAACCGGGACCTGGATGATGGAGAATCTCCATAGACAACAGTGTGGCTTCTATATGACAACCATCAATTTGGGAATAAGGCTATAAAGGAACTCAGCCTTTGAGCCCAACCATTGCAAAGCGCAGAGTGCACCAGAATGGATTTTCTGGTGTCAAAAGCAGCCTAACAACAACAACAACAACAACAACAACAACAACAACAACAACAACGTGGATTTTTTATTTCTCAATTTCAGGAAATAAAAATGATGGGGGAAACTATTAAAATAATACCCTTTCTGTTGCATTGGGCTTCGCATTTCTGCTCTCCCAGCTATCAATCCCCACCCTAAAAAATCGTGCGAATTGTGCAATCTTTTGGCACAGAATGAAATCAACCGCTGGCTGCTGGTTTGCACGTTCCTGTAGCTTCTGCTCTCTAGAGAAATATCAAATGCCTGCATTGGGGGGGGGGAGGGGAGAAAGGGGGGAGGGAAACTCATTTCATAAACGCTCAACTTCAAGCAGGGAAGAGAATGTATGTCCGATATTTATTAGCCAATTATCGTTGGAATAAAAATTGAAATGCCCCAATCATCCACAATATGGTTTTCAGATCAATATGCTTCCTCCACCCTGACCTCTAGCCACCATCTAATTGTAAATTGCAGAAGAGGTGAGCAAACGTCCATTTTATTAATGGCACTCTTTCCTTAAATTTTATCCAGTGGGATTAAGAAAGAGGAGATTTGACACAGAAAGAAGAACCAAATTGGAATCTCGTCCCACAATCCCTTAGCCTAATTATCCCCGACCGGGTCAATAAGATGTTAGCAGAAAACATTCACAACGGTCTCACATACGCAACACAAGAATGCAACCCTGTGTTTAGTGTCCTGCTGGTCTCTGATCTTAGTGGTTTTTCTTGCAGACCTTTTATTACCCATCTAGGTAACATCACCCATGCTAGAAGGAATTGTATATAAACTAAGAACAAACCCCACTGCTTTCTTGCATGGATGATGTTACCTAATTGAGTAATGAAACATCTGCAAGAAATCCACCAAACTCAAGGGAGGGCCAAGGACCCCACAGCCTCTTCCCCTTTTTCCACTCTGTAAACTCCACTCCCTCCTAGCACTGATGATGTTAGCTAGTTGGGTACTGAAATGCCTGCAAGAAAACAACCATGCTCAGAGAGTACCAAAGACCCCACCGTCTCCCTCCTCCTCCCCCACCTTCTCCAACTGCATTCCCTTCTAATACTGATGATGTTATCTAGTTGGGCAATGAAACGAGGGGGAAGGAAAGGGAAAGGAGAAAGGAGTGGGGGAGAGAAAGACAAACGGAAAGACAAAGAAAGAGAGAGGGAGAAAGAAAGAAAGAAAGAAAGAAAGAAAGAAAGAAAGAAAGAAAGAAAGAAAGAAAGAAAGAAAGAAAGAAAGAAAGAAAGAAAGAAAGAAAGAAAGAGAGAGAAAAGAAAGAAAGAGAGAGAGAGGGAGGGAGGGAGGGAGAGAAAGAGAGAGAGAGAGAAAGAAAAAGAGAAAGAAAAAGAGAAAGAAAAAAAGAAAAAGAAAGAAAGAGAAAGAAAGAAGATGGATGGATCCCTCTGTCTGCATCCTTCTTGAATTTCAGTTGACATCCTTTGATTTCTTAAGGAAAATCCACGTTGCGTTGCATTGGGGATCATGCCCAGCACAATTTTCTTGCTTTACTCTCCTCTTAAATCTCAGGGGTTGGTGATCTTGTCAGCAGCTTCCCAACCTCCCACACTTGGGTGCACACACCCAAGCAAACTTAATCCCAAGGAGAGAAGGAAAACCGGAAAACCTTTTCAGTTCTTATAGGAGGAAAACTTACTCGACTTCCTTCTTCTGCATTGGCCACCCACCCAAAATGGGGGTTAAAAAATTAATAGATGAAAAAAAAACATACCCACAAATGACCCCGGAGGTTGAGGAGAGGGCTAGTGAGGGAGATCTATCCATGAGTAAATTACCAACCCTGAGACAGTTTGTACTACACTGCAACTAGCCCTTCAAGTGGGTAAGGAGGGAAAGGTTGAGTTGATGAGTTTTTATTGATTTGCCATCACTCCCAGCGTGGGCATTTTCTGGTCTATTATACCAGCGTCACCGTGAATTCCCTTTGCAATGCTAAAAAGGAAATATGGACGAGCTGACCTTGGCAATACGGAGATAATGAAATTCTCTGAAAGAAACGTCCAAGTGGAGGAGAAAGGAGGACAACAGCCAACTCGAAGCTTCACCTGGTGGGCCAGGAACAGCTTTGCAACAGGTATTTAGACAGGCAGAGGCAGTTTGGCCTGGTGGTTAAGGGCACCGGGCTAGAAAGCAACAGACCATGAATCAGCTCTAAGGGGCAGGGCGAGGAAATGAAGTTGAGGCAACTGGTACCAGTAATCCTCGACTTACAATTCATCTAGCAACAGCACTGAACAAAACTGACTTATGGCCAGGTCTTGCATCACAGCCTTATGGGTCATGTGATCTAAATTTGGGCCCTTGGCAACTAGCATGTATTCATGACCTACCTACCTACCTACCTACCTTCCTTCCTTCCTTCCTTCATGGTGCAGTGGTTAGAATGCAGTATTGCAAACTGACTCACTGCCCACTGCCAGCAGTTCGATTCTCAACCGGCTCAAGGTTGACTCTGCCTTCCGTCCTTCCAAAGTTGGTAAAACAAGGACCCAGATTGTTGGGGGGCAAGAGGCTGACTCTGTAAACCACTTAGAGAGGACTGTAAAGCACTGTAAAGCGGCGTACAAGCCTAAGGGCTGTTGCTATTGCTAAGTCCCAGAGAACGTAATGTTACTTTCTTGAGAGTAGGCAGGTGTCAGATAAGGCTGTAAGCGCCACGTTCTGGTCTTCTGGGATTTGAGAAGGAAGTGATTAAGTCAGTAACAATAGTGTTAAATCAGCCCCGAAATCTAAAGTGTAATGTCAGGACTTCGCACTGTTAATACCTTTATTATGGGCTCAAATGTATTCACGATATTAAAGATCTCTCTCTCTCTCTCTCTCTCTCTCTGTGTCTCTCCTGCCCTGGTGTCACATTTTAGATATAGAGCAGATAAATGATACATCACTAGACGAGATCTACAAAAACCATTAGTAACCGTGACATTTTGACGTCAGATTTTTAAAAATTCCTAAGTAATCTTTTTGATTTATGAAATGGTGTCCAGGTTCATCGAGAATGATCTCAGATTTATCACAGCCTGGTTAGAATTATTAATGATTTTCAATTTGTAAATCCAATGCCAGCATGCCCAAGACGGCTGGAAAGAAATCAGAGGTAGATGACAAGAAGTTTCCCCCCCCCCTTCCTTCTGTCTTTTTTGTCCATTCATAGTGCACGAGTCAGAGAGAAATAGAGAGAGATTGTCTTCAAGACTTAAGCAGCGTTGCTTCCTCCTCCTCTTCCCTCCCAGCCTAAACCTTCACTCCAAAAACATCTACAAGGAGGGGAAGCTTCCAAACGGATGTGTCAAAGGCACTTTAGATAGCAAGAGCAATAGCCCTTAGATCTATATACCACTTCATAGTGCTTTGCAGCCCTCTCTAAGCAGTTTACAGAGTCAGCCTATCACTGCCAACAATCTGGGTCCTCATTTTAGTGACCTCAAAAGGATGGAAGATGGAGTCAACCTTGAGCCAAGGTTATTTTAGAAGAAGGTAGAACATTTCTGCATAAACTAAGAAGAACCCAAAAAGACCTAACAAGAACACAAGAAGAATTTCATAAGAAGCCAAGAAGAACTTGACAAGGACCAGAGAAGAACCTAGCAAGAACCCAAGAAGAACCTGACAAAGAAAAAACTTAGCAAGAACCCAAGAAGAACCTGAGAAGGACCCAAGAAGAACCTAACAAGAACCCAAGAAGAACTTGAGAAGGACCAAAGAAGAACCTAACAAAAACCCAAGAAGGCAAAAAGACTTCTGTTGGTTCAAACCATCAATTATTACGCTAAAAATAATTTGCCTTGATTAAACTTGATTTCCAAGTCAACTAGGCTAACTTGGGACTCAAAATCTGTCTCCATCAGCACCCGCTTGGTGTCTCGCCATCTGACATGACGCAAACAACTTTCAACATCCCAATTCACAGAGAAGGTACCTCATGAAAAACAAACTCAAGAAGATTTTTTTCAAAGACCCCCTCTTTTGCTTCTTTAAGATTCTTCCATTAATTGTCAGGTTAGACCAATAATTATGGACTTTTGTGAATGGGCTTTTTCCCAATGTTTCTAATCTATCATATTTGGTCCATTATTCAAGCTCTATCAAACCAGAGCAGGCAAGGAGATTCTGGACATCTGTCACCAGGCTGTCAATATTAATGCCTTTCCAATTAAGCGGCATTATAATGGCAGCCTAACAAGGAGCCATGACAGACCGTTCCCACTCTTACCATGCACGAAAAGCCTTTGAAAATCTCTCACCATTAATTTATGGCCAGCAGAGTCTATGAAATCAAAACCAGACAGTCCGGGGTGTTACAAGTGGCCGGAATATAATGTTTTTTTCATGTTCCTTTCTTGCTCTAGACTGAGTTAGCCCCATCCTTCCCCCCAAAATTTACTACTCTCTGCTGACATAGCTGTTTTCATGAGAATCCTTCAAGCCTTCTTCATCAGGAAGTTACCAATCTTTCTTTAAAAAAACACAACTCCAGATTGATGGGAAGAAAACATTGATACCTAACTCGTGACAAGATAAGCTAAGATGGAGCCAGATAGAACTTTAAGCTTGTCCAGATCTCTGAAGGGATGTTTCATTTGAAAAGGCTGAGTGAAATATTTTTGGAGGTGCTTTATCTAAGTCTTATAAATAAATTTCTCCATTCTTCTATCCATTTGTATCCACCCGTCATCTCTCTATCTATATCCGTGATGACCCGGGGCGTGGCAGAAAAGCAACAGAGTCAAATAAGCAAGAAGAGTCCCTTTATTATCTCCAACTTTGCCCCCAATGTCCAGGTTACCTTCGGCAGGAGAAAAACTCTCCCAGGAACAGCCTTTAAGTGGAGGAAATTCAGTCTGAAAACAAAGTACATACAAACTGTAAATAAAAATCCACACAAACCACGCTGCAGTAATTAACTGGACAGGGCAGGAGAAGGAATTGCAGACTTGAAAGCCCAGTAAAACACACACAGTTGGGAAGATGCCAGGAACACAGATAAGCCTCACAATTTGCTTCCAACAAGTTGCTGTGCGCAGCTTCCCTTTTTTAACACTGTGCAGCTGCAGCTAATGAAGGGAATCAGGGCCCTTTCCTCCCCATAAGCCACACAACTCACATTGCTCTCTTCTCCGTTCCTCCCTGTGTGCCCTAGGATGAAGAGGGGGTGGGCTTGGGTCTTCCTCTGAACTCCCTCTCCCTTGTTCTACTTCTTCCCTGCTCTGCCCAGCCGGACTTTGCTCTTCCCCAGTTTCTTCCACAGCCACCGGAGCCACACTCCTGCTCCCTGTCAGCTGCTCAGCCTCCCCCTCCGAATCAGATTCCGACAGGGGCATGACAATAATCTCTCTCTCTCTCCCTCTCTCTCTCCCTCCCTCTCTCTCTCTCTCTCTCTCTGTATACACACATAGACACATATGATGTTGCTGCTTATCCATAAAGCTTAACTCCATCACCTCTGTGTTCAAGAGAAATACCCCCTGAACCTATAAAATCACCTTCCTAGTTGCCTCTGAAATAATGCGAATGGTTAACAGCCTAATCCATTTTGCAGATATATGCAGATTTATGTGACTCGCGCAGGGCTGAAGAATGAGGAATTAATTCATTTAAAATATTGATATCCCCCTCTTTTCTGGCTGACGACAGGCCCTCAAAGGCATGGGGAGAGAAGTGAAAATTAATACATAATGGCTTATAATGAGGTTCTTGAAAAGGCTACGGCGATTTAGAAAGTTTGAGGGAGCGGTGTAGGCGGGAGAAGAAAGGAGAGCCACGTTGCCCCAGGTTTGGTGATGTGACCAGATTGATATCTGCCCTTTGACATTTCAATGGTGGAATAACTCAACAGCAAACCAGCTATGGACAAAGAACGTCAGATTCTTCGATCCTTGGCGGCTATTTGCTCAGATGGATAGTTGGTTGAATCTACAGAAGTTGGTTCTTCTTAGCAGGGAAAGATGATGGAGGAAGGAGGAAAAAACCTCTGTCAAAAAACTTCCCCCAGTTTTGGATGCTGCTCCTTTCCTCAAAATAGACTCCCTGCTCATAAAGTGGGGGACCCAACTTTCCCCATTCTTCACCCTCACAGATCTGAGAGAGAAAGCTATCAAGTAATCAGCTAGCCTTGTTCCGTCGGTGAGCAAGGAGCCAAGTTCTGGGAAAATGCAAGAGAGGATTGCCAAGGAGCCACTTTTGGTAATGAGGTTGAGACGAGAGAGAGCTTTGGTAGCAAGCCAGACGTTGAAGATGAAGGACTTGGGTTGCTAGCTTAGAAAGCATGCGTGGCCTGAACCATTTGGTCTCCATCAAGAGGCTGAATGACTTGACTCCAACGTGTCATCAAACTAGTGGAAGCAATAGCCTCCCATGAATTCACGGAAGGCCACCAGAATGCTAAACTCTTGTCCAACACACCAGCCCTTTAAGACCTGATGGAATGGAGATCAAATGGTATGAAGAGAGAGAGACAGAGACAGAGAGAGGAGGGGAGAGAGAGACAAAGAGAGGGAGAGGGAGAGGGGAAAGAGAAAGGGAGAAGGGGAGAGAGGGAAAGAGAGAGAGAGGAGGGGAGAGAGAGACAAAAAGAGGGAGAGACAGAGAGGGAAAGAGAAAGGGAAAAGGGGGAGAGAGAGCAGGAAGAGAGGGAGAGAGGGAGAGAGAGGAGGGGAGAGAGAGAGACAAAAAGAGGGAGAGAAAGAAGGGGGAAAGAGAAAGGGAAAAGGGGAGAGAGGGAAAGAGAGAGAGAGAGACAGAGAGAGGAGGGGAGAGAGAGACAAAAAGAGGGAGAGACAGAGAGGGAAAGAGAAAGGGAAAAGGGGAGAGAGGGAGGGAGGGAGAGAGAGACAGAGAGAGAATGTTGAGGGCAAAGCCACCTCCAGGGACTTCAGAAAAAACCCATCACCCTTCACAACCTTTTTCATGCATTATTACATCACATAAGGAGCTAATTGTCCATTTGCACTCTTCTTCATCTCTCTCTCCCCTTGTTGTCCAGGTCTTCCCCATCACACACACACACATACACCCACAAAACCTTTGTTTCTGTCTCTGCAAGACCGACAGGTCTGTTTGAGAGAGAGATTGATTCTTTTTTTTTTTGTTTTTGCAAATTGCTCCCACATTATACATCCCATTTAATCCCTTCCTTCTGACTGGCTATTTTCCTCTTTGAAAGCTTGAGTGTCAGGTACTTAGAAACAGCGATGGCACAGCTGGAAAAAAAAAAGGAGGGTATTTTACTGTAAGAACTCCAGGCAGGCAACACCACTGAACTTAGAGACGATGTTGGGGAACTACAATAATCTGTTAGCGGAGAGAATCAACACCGGGGAGCCATGCTTTGCAAATATGAATTGCTAGCTTGGTCTTGCATCGCGGTCAACACCAAGTTGTGGAGTAGGCATTTATGGGGAATTTCTTCTCAAGGAAGGCCCCGTTAACAAATATATTCTCTGCAATGCGGGGTCCTTGGTGCCCTCTGAGCTGGGTTGTTTTCTTGCAGGTGTTTCATTACCCAACTACGTAACTTCATCAGTGCTAGAAGGAGTGGAGTTTGCAGGGGGGAGGAGGAGGAGGAGGAGAAAATGGCAACATGATCTATTCTCCAAAGCCCCAGAAGACAGGATGAGAAGCAATGGATGAAAACTCATTAAGGAGAGAAGCAACCTGCAATTAAGGAGAAACTTCTTAACAGGGAGGACAATTAACCAGAGGAACAGCTTGCCACCAGAAGTTGTGGCTGCTCCAACACTGGAGGTTTTGAAGAAGAAAGGAGACAGCCACTTATCTGAGATTGCATAGGTTCTCCTGCTTGATCAGGGGGCTGGACTAGAAGACCTCCAAGGTCCCTTCCAACTCTGTTATTCTGCATTGTGTATGTCCCTATTTTTCCTCTTTCTGTCGAAGAGGCTATACAGCCCCATTGCATGGACAAAGACACACACACACACACATGAAATGCCTCTCCAGTTGAAGAGTAATGAACACAGACAATAATAACCTCTCCCAGCCTGGATGGCTTTGGTGAACTTCAGCAGACTCCAGATGAAATAAAACGTTGACAGAGAAAAATATATATTGGCATCTCTTGATCCTCAAATCACAGAGAAAATTGAAACCACATTTCCGTATGATTCAAAGGCGAAGAAGACACTCTTAATAAACAGAAAGAGACGGATCAGCCGCTCGCTCCTTTTCCTCCTCCTGATTTTCTTCTTCTTCTTCTTCTTCTTCTTCTTCTTCTTCTTCTTCTTCTTCTTCTTCTTCTTCTTCTTCTTCTTCTTCTTCTTCTTCTTCTTCTTCTTCTTCTTCTTCTTCTTCTTCTTCTTCTTCTTCTTCTTCTTCTTCTTCTTCTTCTCCATCTCCATCTCCATCTCCATCTTCTCCTTCTTCTTCTTCGAGTCCAGTTTAGAAGGAGCGAAGATGGAGATGATGAGGCAAAAACGAAAGCTTCAAGTGTAACTTAGGTATTGTTGAATCCTAGGGCTGGAAGGGAACTTAGAGATCATCCAGTCCAACCCCTCCCCCTGCTCCAGCAGGAGACCCTATCCCTTTCTATACAGATGTCTGTCCAGTCTCTTCTTGAAAACCTCCAGGGATGGAACACCCACGACTTCTGGTGGCAAGCAGTTCCACGGGTTACATTTTCCCCACTGTCAGCAAATTTCTCCTTATTTCTAGGTTCCTTGATGAGTTTCCATCCATTGCTTCTCCTCATCCTGCTTTCTGGTATCCTTGGTTTAAAAGCTAAACTTATCCAGAGCCTCGAAGTGCACTTCGATATGGTTGGGACAAACTTCACCGGTCCTTCAAAACGCCTTTCCTAAACCTTCAAAAGATTATTTTCAACGCCTTTGATCTTCCTCTGACATTTCATGGCTTCCCTCCCTCCCTCCTTCCCTCCCCACCTCCTGTCTCAACCCACTTGTCTTTGGTTAGGGTATTTCTTTTTTTAGACAGTAAGCTTCAAGATAGCATCTCTCTCTTCTGTGTGCCAACTTATAAGCAGCTGCCATTTGGATAAAGAGAGAATTAGAAAAATGCTGACTCCGACTCGGATCCCCAGCCAGACCAGACCGGATTCTGCTTTCCGGAAGTTTTGGAGAAACTCATCCTACTTTGCCATCCCCCACCCCCCCCCCCCCAAGGTTTTCCAGTCTGGAAATTTGGACAAATAAATGATACTGGTAACCTGACGACTGACAATGATTTGTTTAGGGACAGTTTGAAGTTACTGGAGAAAGTGACTTACGACTGTTTCTCAGGCTGACAACTGTTACAGTACCCCTATCAAAATTTGGATGCATATTAGGAAGGAAGGAAGGAAAGAAAGAAATTTAGAGTGGAAGGGAAGGAGGAGGGTGAGAGGAAAGGAGGAAGGAAGAGGAAGGAGGGAGGGAGGGAGGAGGGAGGGAGGAAAGAAAGAAATTTAGAGAAGGAAGGAAGGAGGGTGAGAGGAAGGAAGAAAGGAAGAGGAAGGGAGGGAGGGAGGAAGGAAGGAAAGAAAGAAATTTAGAGAGGCAGGCAGGGAGGTAGAGAGGATGAGAGGAAGGAAGGAAGGAAGGAAGGAAGGAAGGAAGGAAGGAAGGAAGGAAGGAAGGAAGGAAGGAAGGAAGGAAGGAAGGAGGAAGAGGAAGGGAGGGAGAGAGGAAGGGAGGGAGGAAATTTAGAGAGAAAGGGAGGGAGGGTGGAAGGAAGGAAGGAAGGAAGGAGAGGAAGGAAAGAATGAAGGAAGGAAGAAGAAGGGTGGAAGGGAGGGAGGGACGGAGGAAGGAAATTTAGAGAGGGAGGGAGGGTGAGAGGAAGGAAGGAAGGAAAGAAGGAAGGAAGGAGAAGGAAGGAAGAGGAAGGGAGGAAGAGGAGGGAGGGAGGGAGGAAGGAAATACTGTGGTATAAATTACAAAATTCCATATTAGGATGGAGGTTAATCTACCACCCCTTTAGGTTCTTTTTGGTAGAAAATCTACCTCAGTTTTTCTTCTTAAACTCCAAATTCTATTCCATTAAAAAAAAAAAAAAAACCCATGCTCCCCCACTTGCCCAAGCCATGCTCCTTGCAAAACACACAGTCTCCTTGTGAGACCTATTCATATTCATTGGTTTTCGTTCATTCAGTCTCCTCTGATGTTAATTTTGAAAGATTTATAATAATAATAATAATAATATTTGTTCAAAAAAAAAACAACCCAGAAAGGTCAGTCTCAGGTAATAGCCTGTTTGATAGAACTCCAGGAAATAATCTTTCATGAAATCAAATCAGTGGGTGGACGTTGGGGAGTTGTGTGCAGCCAACAAGTCTTTTGGGAATGCACACACACACACACACACACACACACACACACACACACCAACAAACAGACACCCTGACATTGTTATTATGATTATTATTATTTTCAGCAAAGAAAAAATAAAAAAATAAACCAGACTGGAGCCTGGAATGGTGCTAAGCCTAAGTGTCTTTGCCCATGTGTCACAAGCACGCAAATTTCCGTTTGTTGTTTGCCCTGAGTTTGGCAGGAAAGCACTTAAGACAGCTGTACACCGGTTGTGGTCAGCAGCACATCAACTCCAAAGGTGCATTGAAGCACTGATTATTTGTCTGATCCAATTAACTTTTCAGGGTTGTCCCTTTATCAATGATCCTTGGGCAAAGTTATTTTGCAAAGGGCCTTAACCCTCTCTGTTTCTTCCTGCCTTCAAAAGAACACGGGCGCGCTTACACACACACACACACACACAAACCACTGGATAAACACTATTAATCTTCTTCAATGTCTTAAATACCCACATGCATTCGTCAAGGCAATCTTTTGATCACACAGGCAATAGCTAACCCTTTCTGTCTTAAGAAGGAACTAATTGCCTTCTCTCTCTCTCTTTCTCTCCCTTTCCCTCTCTTTTCTCTCTTTCTCTCCCTCTCTCTCTCCTCATCTCTCTGTCTCTCTCTCTCTGTCTTCTTTTCTTTCTTTCTCTCCCTCTCTTCTCATCTCTCTTTCTCTCTCGTGCTCTCTTCTTTTCTTTCTTTCTCTCCCTCTCTCTCTTTTCTCTTTCTCCCCCCCCCTCCTCATCTCTCTCTCTCTCTCTTCTCTCTTTATTCTTAGCAGAAGGGGGAGAAAGAGAACTGGAAAATATATCCTTGGCTCCAGAACAGGCTCCAGGAAGATTTTCAGATGTACCTTATTTAAAAAAAAAAAAAAAAGAAGTGTGGGAATCCGTCAAAGACTAGCTTCTTTTATTTTATTTCATTAACTTTAGTGCTTCTGTTCTGCGGACTGTGAAGGAAAGCAAGACATTAGTTCTCAGCGACGGTTTGATCCATCCCAATGCCATGCAGAGCGCTGATATACTAGTTAAGAAGAAACCCAGCAAGGGATTGTGCACTCTGTGTGAGTTGGATTAGTCACAAAGAAATTGTTATTTTCTCTCTGTCTTTTGTTTAATGCAAGAGGGTGTGTGCGGAGGGAATAAAAAGTACAGCATATTAGGAGATTCGACATCCGTTAAAGGGGTCTCCTCGCTAGAAGGGTTGACTCTTTATGGTTGATTTTGTTCCCTTTAAAATAACCGCCAGATAATGTTCCTTGATCAGTTTAGGTTACCCTGGATTGGATTTATTCACGGGTAGGAGAATGGCCATGGGTGGATCTGGGAGGGCACTTGTCAGTTTCCAAATCTTGAATCTTAAATCTTAAAATCCAGAATCCAAAATCTCAAATCATCATTCATGGCGCTCTCCAAGGTACCAAAAGGCAGCCCTTCGAGGAATGACCATAAAAACTGGCTGGTGGTGCAGTGGTTAGAGGGCAGTACTGCAGGCTACTTCTGCTGCCTGCTGGCTGCCTGCAATTTGGTAGTTTGAATCTCACCAGGTTCA
Organism: Notechis scutatus; assembly: GCF_049901735.1. NCBI lineage: Eukaryota > Metazoa > Chordata > Lepidosauria > Squamata > Elapidae > Notechis > Notechis scutatus. The sequence goes on from NC_142023.1 coordinate 8,857,623, forward strand.
AGGTTGACTCAGCCTTTCATCCTTCCGAGGTGGGCCAAACGAGGAGCCAGATTGTTGGGGGCAAGAGGCTGACTCTGTAAACCGCTTCGAGAGGGCTGGAAAGCACTGTGAAGCGGTATATAAGTCTAAGTGCTATTGCTATTACTATGCCAACATCTTTCCATCGTCTCTCTTCCTCTCCATCTGGAAATTCACACTTGGATGGCTTGTTCCAGAGTGCCACTTTTCTTCAAAACACTCTTTCCGCCCCAGAGATATATTCCACTTCCTCCGCCCTCCAACTTTCCTACAAACCTCAGTTTTGTTCTTCTGCAGGTTTTGACGGGATCACTTTTAACAGCTAATGTTCTTGCCTCCAACAGCTGCAGGAGAAGACGTGGGAGGGGGGGTGGAGAAAGGACCCTGTTTCTGCTCCAGGTGGGAGTGGAGGAGAGAAAAAACCCTCGTACCTAGATGATCAGCCCCCAAATCTGTTTCGGAGCTTCTTTGACCATCCTCCTGTCGGTTGCCTAACAAGAGGGATTAATTTATTGGCGGCTGATTAAAAAGAAAAAGGGAAGAAAAACACCCATCCATAGCTACCAAAGGAAAGGACACATGCTTTACATGGGCAATTAAAGCAATTAATTTCAGGCGTAGAGTGGAGTTCTCCACTTGGTAAAGAGAGACATCTGTCTAGAGATGTAATGGTGTGTGAGAATGACCTTGGGAGACTGGGAAAAGAGACACTGCCAAGGGAACGGAGAGATAAGAGACAGCCGTAGCTAGCAGTTGGAGAGGTTCTGACAATGTACGATAAAGTAGGATTAATTTATCTGGGCGTGTTTCTATCTGGTTTGTCCCACAAGGCCGACATCAGTCTCACAAGTCTAAAAGTACATCATTTCCTCCATTCCATCCACCCCAGTTTCCTTTATACAGTAGCTGGAGAAACTAGGGAGGGTCTCTTCTGAGCTTTTTGCCCTGCCCATTATCTAGTTGTGGGTTATGCTGTCTCTTCTCTGATTGGCGCAAAAATTCACTTAACCCATTTTCATGCTCAGCAAACAGAAATTCTGGGTTCCGCTGTGGCCGTAACTCGAGGCCTACCTGTAATCCCCATGTTTACATCAGAGGCGTTTTTCTGCTTTGCCATTAATACTTTCTGTTACTTTACTAAATGGTTTCTATTTACTGAAAAGCACCTTTTTTTTTTCATTGCCACAGCCGCACACAGGACGCTTCAATACAGAAATTCAAAATGTGATTAGCAATCGGCTAGGCCCTATCTGATGCCAATTAAACAAATCGACACCCCTGACAAAAACCATTTATATCTTTTTTAAAACATAGTACAGGAAAGAGAGAGAGAAAGAGAGAGAGAGAGAGAGAGAGAAAGAGAAGGAGGGAGGGAAAAAAACAACAACCCCAGAGTTCAACTCGCATTAAATGTGAAATGCAATTTTCTGCCGCCCTTGATTTATTACTTGGTGTTGCATTGTTCAAAGGAGCATGTTATATATTTCAATAGAGGAATTATTGTTTATTCATTAATATTTTAAAACTTGCTTATTGCTGGCTGCGGCTCCTGTTGCAGAGCGAAACTTATGATTTAAAACATGAATTAATAAACACATTTGAAAGTGTTAGACAATATCATAAGCACTCATTTTTCATTTTACCGGGAGCATATTAAATTTTTTATAATTCCACTGGTGCAACGATATCCCTTCGTGTGTCTCCCAACCCCCCCAGTCCCTGTACATTAAAAAACAGGGAAAAAAAGGAAGAAAATGGTGGAAAAGGGGGAGTGGAGACCGTAAATGACTAATTTCAGGTAAAGATGAGGCAAAAGTTAATAATGGATGCTAGGAGGAAAAAATCAGTCACTGTGTCGGTATAATATGGCTTTGGTATATTTGCACTTTATATTATTCATTTGCAGGGGGGGTGGGGGAAAGAATGTGATTCATTTATTTATTTTTTAAACTTAGCTACACCGTCTCTATTGTTCCCAGCCTCGGCTGTGCAATTTCCAAAGTCTTTGGCTGCAAAGGACGCCCACCAGCATTTCACACGTGAAAGAAGGGAATACCCTGAACCCCTTTCTTTAGACTCTGGAGAGGTCGGGAAGCATAGGTCGGTTTTATGGTCCGTTTCTCCTCCTTTGTCTTCTACTTGAGCTGGCAATGCTTTTCATTATTATTATTACCTTTATTGTCAGAGTACAACATGTGTACAATGAGATTTTCCTTTGCATGATGAAAAAGGGAGGCAGGCCTGATTGTGCAACTAGCAAACTTCCTTTTCCTTCTCCTTCTCTCTTCTCAGTCCGTCTTCCTTCCTTCCTTCCTTCCTTCCTTCCTTCCTTCCTTCCTTCCTTCCTTCCTTCCTTCCTTCCTTTCCTTCCCTCTTCTCTTCTTCCTTCTCTTTTCCCCCTTCTCTTTCCTCCTTTCTTCCTCCTCGTCCTCTTTTCTCTTGTCCTTCCCTCTTCCCGTTTCCTCTTTCTTTCCCTCTCCTCCTTCTTTTCCCCCTTCCCTCCCTTCTTCTCCACCTGTCCAGAACCCCCCCCCTTTTTTTTCTAACACTGATGATGTTATCCAATTGGGTAATGAAATGTCTGCAAGAAAACAACCAAGGTGAGGGAGCACCAAGGACCCCTCCCTCCTCCTCCCAAACCCCATTCCTTACTAGCACTGATAATGTCACCTAGTTTGGTCATGAAACGTCTGCAAGAAAACAACCAAACTCAGAGCCACAAGGACCCCACTGTTCTCCTCCTCCTCTTCCTCCTCCTCCTCCTCCCATATGAGGACCTAAGACTGGGAATTTCAATACAGGCTAAAAGCACTCTTTTCTTCTTCATGAAAACTCTCAACCAAGTCCCACTTTCATGAAATTATGACCATGATGGGCAGGCTCCATTACGTAACTCGAGGCCCACCTGTATTGAGGCCTGAAGTCTGAATTGGGAGGCGATTCACAGAAACATCGAGCGGAAGGATTTCCCAGCGCACAACATCCAAATATTGTTCCCAGGTAGAAGAACCTCCAGTTGGAGAAGAGGAAAGCATTTCAAGAGGAGACGATGCCTCCTTCTGTCACACCTGAGCGCCACGCTTTAGTTTTAGAACATCCCAGGGCCATTCATAACGTGTGAGCAGATGAGTTTCTGCATATATGGGCACAAAACTTAATTAGGTTTCTCTCTCGCTAGCTTGGGAAGAGGCAGCGGTGTTTTATTTGTTATTTTAGTTACGGGTGGTGTAAATTTTTTTAAGCAATTTCTCTTTGGGGACGAATAACACCACACCACCTTGGAAATACATCAACAGGAAATTCAGGATTTAGATTCCTCGTTTTTCTTTTTTTCCTGAGAATCTGAGGAGGGGAAGAGACAAAAAGCTTGAAAAATATAGGTTGCTTTGTTGGAATTGTGCTTCTGTCTATTTTTTTAAAAAATTATTTTAAATAAGGACTCCCGGTAGATTAATAAACAAACTTTTCATGGGTGAGTACTTGATCTTAATAAACTGTGAATAATGTGCACTTTCTTCTCCTGAATTAAAATAAACCTGCATTTACAGGAAGAGGGCATGAAGGTCACGAATCAAGATCAGGGAAGATGCTACTTCAAATTTCAGATAGGACATAGAGTAAGAGGATTAGAAGGAACTTTGGAGGTCTTCTAGTCCAACCCCTGGCGCAAACCCAAGACTCTATTGGTCATTGGGACCAAGGATTTTCTCTTCCAAGCTTTTGGGTTCATGCTGGAGCTCATCCTCAGGAAAGTTCTGTTTACATTGGGATGTTCTGGGTGCAATATTTATATGTCGTGCCTGTTGTGTGTAACTTTTTAGATATAGTCACTGGCTGTTGTTTCTTTGTGCTGCCACGTCCTTGGCTCCCAAGTACTTGATAAGATGGGGGTAAATCCCTTCTCTGGCCAACAATCTTAGTAGTCTGCAAAATTGAATGTATGTCCTTCTTTATTGCAATGTGAGAGCAATGAGTTTGGATCTCCTCATCTGACTGCCCACTGGTGTTCTTGCAAACTAGTGGTGAGTTTCCTCCTTGTCTGTCCTAAATAGTCACAAGGGGTAGTCACAATCCATGTAGGGGATCCAGTAGATTGATTTCCTTCCCTCCTTCCTTCCTTCCTTCCCTTCCTTCCTGTCTTTCTTTCTTCCTTCCTTCCTTCCTTCCTTCCTTCCTTCCTTCCTCCATTCATTCTTCATTCATGGGTGTGTTTGGGTTATCTCACAAATTAAGTTTCACCTGCATTTTGTTCTTTGAATGCCATTCCCTCCCATATCTGAAGGCAACCATTTTTTGGAATACTACCTAGGATGCATAAATATACATTAGAGTATCTTACCGCTCACGATTACAATAATCATTATTCTAATTTAATGGGAGCAAACAGTCGCAGTGCATCCATTTAGAAAAACTAGGCATTGACTGCTTCAAGGGCTTCCTGTTATTCCTCCGTTTGTTTTCTTTTGTTTTTGCTCAAGAGAACAGAGTTATGGATGGCAGGATCAACAGAAGAAATGGCCCATACTAGGGAAAGTCAATGGTCCATGATGGAAGAGACCCAAGGCTTGGAGCCTCAAAGTCAACAGTAGACTACCAACCAATCTTCTAACTCATGCAAAAGTACAGGTAGTGCTCGATTTACAGCAGTTCGTTTAATGACAGTTCAAAGTTAAAACAGCCCTGAAAAAAAGGCAACATGTGTTCTGACAAAGGCTTCCCGAGACCATAATTAAGCACATGCTTAGTCAAAACAACTCTTGTTTTATTTCAATGCTGGGAATTATGTGCATTCCCAGCTGGTGAAGACCAAACAGTCTCTCGAGATAAGCACTCACCTTTCTCTTCTTTGAATCGCTGCCAAGAACGGTTGCAAGAACTGGGTATGTCTAATCTGGTGAAAAGGAGGACCAGGGGAGACATGAGAGCAGTCTTCCAATATTTGAGGGGCTGCCATAGAGAAGAGGGAGTCGAGCTATTCTCCAAAGCCCCTGAGGGCAGGAGAAGCAGTAATGGGTGGAAAGTAATCAAGGAGAGAAACAACTTAGAACTAAGGAGAAACTTCCTAACAGTGAGGAACAATTAACCAGTGGAACAACTTGCCTCCAGAAGTTGTGGGTGCTCTGACACTGGAGGTTTTTAACAAGAGACTGGACAACTATTCATCTGACATGGTATAGAGTCTCCTGCTGGAGGAGGAGGTTGGATTAGAAGACCTCCAAGGTCCCTCCCAGCTCTGTTATTCTTTACATGGCTGAGAGTTGTCTCTCTGAGTAGTATTAATATTATATATATATATATTTTAAATTATAGCTTCCTCCAGTCCTCAGATTAATGGGAAACTGGCCTGCAAAACAAAGGAATGAAGTTCACTTGTCCTTCCAACCAATGTACTAGGACTTCCCTCTTTTCTTCTCTCATTAAGCCTTTTTGGGGGGTTGGGGCCACTCTGTCACTCCAACTTTAAGGTCATTATAAGGTTGTGCTGGAATCCATCTCTATCTTGGATGCTCTATTTGCCGGAAAGCTTGTGCTTCCATTACTTAGCATTCGTTCAGGTTTGCTATTTTTCCAGTTCTCTGTTTTGTTTTGTTTTCACCCTCCACCTTAATGGAGAAACAATTAAAATTTATGAGCTGGATGATGTCGAAGGAAACTTGGATTTCCATTTTCACCTCCGCCTGCTGTGGACCAACAGCTCATGGTGGCAAGTTGGTGGTGTAAATGGCTTCCTTTATCTGATAATAAGCCCCAAATCCCTCCCAAGGCTCCCTAGAATGGATCTGTCGAAATGTCTGGTTCACACAACATGCCAGAACTGTAGGTTTGGGATGGGAGGGAGCCTTTGAATTTATAGAAAATAATCTCATCGTTAGAAAGTAGAAGGGTCATAAGGCTGGAAGGGACCTCAGAGTCTAGCCCAACCCTCCGTTCATAAGGCAGGAGCTGTACAGCATTCCAGTCAAATGGTTGTTCAGTATGTTTGAAGACCTCCAATGATGGAGCTTCCCACAACTTCGGAAGGTAAGCTGTTCCGTTGATTAATTGTTCTTACACTCTGGAAATTTCTCCTTAGTTCTTGGTTGGATGTCACTTTAATGAATTTCCACCCATTGCTTCCTGTCCTGCCTTCAGATAGTTTGGAGAACAAGTCAGCCCTCCCTTCCCTGTGGCAAAGGGAAAGGGTCCCCTCCTTGCACATCCGTGCTAGTCGTTCCCGGCTCTAGGGGGCGCTGCTCATCTCCGTTACAAAGCTGAAGAGCCAGCGCTGTCCGAAGACGTCTCCGTGATCATGTGGCCGGCAGGACTAAACGCCTTCGAAGGCGCACGGAACGCTGTTCCCTTCCCACCAAAGGGGTCCATTTTTCTACTTGCATTTTTTTAGATGCTTTTGAACGGCTAGGTTGGCAGAAGCTGCTCGGACAAGGAACGGGAGCTCACTCCGTGACGCGGTGCTAGGGATTCGGACCGCTGAACTGCCGACCTTTCTGATTGACAAGCTCAGCCACTGAGCCACCATGTCCCCACTCCCTTCTCTGCGAGAGCCCCTCAAATACTCAAAGAAAGTCATCATGTCCTCCCTAATCCTTCTCTTCAAATAGGCTGGACATTCCTAATTCTCTCAACCACTCATCGTATGATTTAGCATCCAGATCCTTTATCATTTTTGTTGTTCTTGTCTGGACTCTTTCTAGGATCTCAACATCTTTGGGAGGGGGGATGTACCATTGAAGCCTGCCTATAAAGGAGAAAGGGAAGAGTCTAGGAAAACTCACAGTAAGTGTAGATAAACCTATTTCTGACACAAAAACACATATAGTAACAGGCACCCAAAAGTCGTCTTCTTTTTAAATGTCCACAAAGGAAATAATTTAGATTTGAGATGCAAGTGATGTTCTGGTGAATTTGGGCCACTTCGGATGTTGCTGTGGTGGCTTTTCAGACATCAACTTTCTGTGACCCACACACCATCGGAAATGAACCCTCCTGGGGTGAAGTTTCACCTCTTAAGTCCTCTTCCTGTTTTGATGTCCCATCTCTAAATAGCTAAGGGTTCAAGGCAGTGGTATTCCCTTCAAGGAACAAAGGCCTTCCTTTCATTTGTCTCATTAATCAACTGCCGGAAATGGATTGGTCAGGTCACCGAGCACAAGGAAGTCCACCTCAAAATAGCATGGATTTCAGCATGATGGAGATCTAACCATTTCTTTGCAGGGCGTCCTCGACTTAGGACGGATTGGGACCCCAATTTCTGTTGCTAAGTTAGGCAGTTTTGAAGGGAGTTTAGCCCCATTTTACAATCCTTCCTTCCTTCCTTCCCTTATTCCCTTCCTTCCCCTTCTCATTTTTCTTGCTTCCTTCCCTTATTTCTTCCCTTCCTTCCTTTCCTCTTCTTCTACCTTCCTTCCTTCCACACATGTCAAGTCAAGGGGAGAATGTTTTAGACTGAAATTTTAGACAGAGGTTTCGATATAGAAAGCCTTGGAGATGCTGAAAGAAGCTGAGATCTATGCATTCTTCTCCCAGGGAGCCTGTTTGATTCAGGTCAACGTGCTGGGATTGGCCTCTGTAGACCTTCATCCAGGTTCTGGGCAGTTTCAAATTGAGCAGATGCATTTGTATCCTTCTCTTCAAGGAGAGGAGACATTATTCAAACAGAGCTTTTTTTTCTAAAGGAAGCTGCAAGAGACAATAGAAGTGGAGTAGATGAGGCTGAAGCGGGGTAAACAACCCAAAGTACATGCTGGATTAGACACCACCAACATCACTATCACCACCATTATCGAAGAGCAGCAGCAACCCTTTAATCATAATTCACAGGTTCTTCAGGAAAGAGTCCTTGAAGCGTATCTAGAACCAGCAACATCTACTTTGGCCAACGTGGCTTATTGTCAGGATGGGAGCTATCCAGGGTGTTTCTGATCTTTGGAAGGCTCCAAAGCCCGTCTTCTTTACCCAATGTGGCTTATTGTCAGGATGATGGGAGGTAGCCAGGGTGTTTCTGATCTTTGGAAGACTCCAAAGCCCATCTACTTTACCCAACGTGGCTTACTGTCAGGCCAGATGGGAGCAACTTGACCTCTATGGATAGCCAACTCCCTCAAATGGAGAGAAGAAATTGCATCCACGTTTGATCTCATGAAAGGAAAAGGTTTATTCATGGTTCCAGACTACATAGAACTACCACAAGGGAAGACTTCAGTTCAGAGTGTAATCCAGTTAGAAAGTAAACACCAAACGGTTTAATACATTAGAATCACTGCCACTTTTCTTTTTTTTTCCTTTTGCAATTCAGCCAATCAGGTTCAGAATCACATACTATATAAAAGAGGAAAATAAAAAATAAAGGAAAGAAAGAAAAATAAAGGGCACCCACCCACCCTTTCCCTAATTATACAGGGTGAAATATATTGAATATCAAAGAACGGTCTGCTTTACAATCCATTATCGGTTTCAGGTTTTTTTCTTTTCTTTCTTTCTTTCTTCTTCTTTTTCTTTCGTGTGAATTAAGATCATAACAGGATGAAAGAACATTCAAAATGTTTCTCCATATTTACAAACAGTTTGACTGTTTAGCGTCAGAACTCAAAATTTCTATTTCAAAGCTTCAAAGGGTGTCCGGGTGTGTGTGTGTGTGTATGTATGTGTGTGTGTGTTTTTAATATATATATATCTATTTATATTTATATATAGTATCAGGTCTGTGTTTTGTTTTGTTTTTCAAAAGTCACAAACGCAACCTGGATTTTTTTTTCTTTCTTTTCTTTTTTAAAAAAGTTTTTCTTTTTTTCCTTATTTAAAAGATTACAATGTACAATTACATGAAGAAAGAACAAAAAAGAGTCAGTTACAAGATGGTAAAAATAAACACTCCCCAAAAAATAATCATAATAAAGGAGGGAAGAGATTAAAGAAGGGGAAGGGGGAAAGAAAAAGAAAATACAGCGTGAGTATTGTTTAGAGCAGGCTTCCTCAACCCAGCACCCTCTGGGTGTGTTGGACTACAATTCCCATCAGCCCCAGACAGAAGATATGGCTGGACCAATGATGGTGGACGCTGATCGGTCTATGATATCTTGAGAATCCCAGGTTGAAGAAGGCTGGTTTAGAGGTAGTAGGTGAGCACTCTAAGCTAAAGAATGATTCTATTGGTTCGCATGAGGTAATAAAGCTGTGTTTTGATTGGTGAGATGTATAAATATTCTTTTTAGCTACACTATATACAACACCCATCGGCCGGCACGGAGGAGCGATGGCCAAACCTCGGCAGATGCAACTCAACGTCGACTGTCAAACTTGGCAACCTGATTCAGATATATATATCTATATATCTAAATTAAAATATTATATGTATATATATATATATATTTGCAAACATCAAAAGCCAGTGCTTCCGCCTCACACGGATTGTCTGTGTTGGACAACAGACAAGGAGGAGAAGAGGACTGTGCTATCATCAGTTGCGAAGGTTCAAAAGGAAGAAAACCATCCTCGGTGAAAGGAGAAAATTCAGCAGAAAACCAAAAAAAAAAAAGCATTAAGAAGAGCTTCTCACCCTGCTCTGAAAAAACTGGGGCACAACCAAGATTTGGGCATCTCCCTTCCAAAGGCGCTGGAAATTGGGTGGGGGTGAAAGTCTGCCAGCTCCTCCTCCTCCTTTTCCTCCCATCACCGCTCAGTCTGGTGCTGATCATCAAACTTTTTGAGTTTATCCTTAAGAATAAAGTCTTTGATGGCCTCTTCGAGCCGAGAAAACAGTTAAGTGGGTGGCCACCTTTGAAAGAATCTGCTGGAGAATGTTAGAAAAACCACGCGCCATCTTGGCCCTCCGCTGGATAAAGTGCTTGCTTTGTTTATTTTTATTTTTTTTCCCCCTTAATATGGAGCGAGGGCGCACTTCTCGGTGAGATTGAAGTACAAAGGTTTAAAAATCACACCTTCCGGGGGAGGTAAAATTGTGTTTGTGTGTGTGGTTTTTTGTTTTTTTTTGAGATATATCAATGACCACACAAAAAACAAGGTCACCCAAGTTTTGCAGTACGACAAAGCGGTACAGAAAAAAAAGGATTCTCCGCGGTGAGCTGTGAAAAGATTTCTTTGGGGTTTTGTTTTTTTCCCCCTCCTTCTTCTTTTCCTTGTCTTTTCCTCCTGGGATGACGAACGAACACAGAAGGCATCTCAGCGCATGGCGGGCCAGGAAAGGGGGAAGAGGAAGGACCGGTCGGGAGATTAGTTGGAGGTATCGGACTGCACGCTTCCCGGCCCTTCTGTTGGAGAAGTCACAGAAGACGGAGTGGTTGCATCCTGCCAACCTCCATTGGCCTGGAGAAAGGAAGAAGGAAACGGAAGTCAGGAGGACTGATTGTGACCTCACTTTGGGAATCCTTGGCAATTCACCAGGAACTGGGTTACGTCTAGTTTGATGAAAAGAAGGACTAGGGGGTGACATGACTGCAGCCTTCCAATATCTCAGGGACGGCCCCAAAGAAGAGGGAGTCAAGCTATTCCCCAAAGCACCCGAGGGCAGGACAAGAAGCAACGGGTGGAAACTCATCCAGGAGAGAAGAAATTGAGAACTGAGGAAGAAATTCCTGACAGTGAGAACAATTAATCCCCAAAATTTTCTTCTCCTTAGAAATAAAACCAAGCAGAGTCTGTGGGTGCTTTCTGTGGGGAGTTGTTTTCTGGCAGACATTTCGTTACCCAGCTAGGTAACATCATCAGTGCTGGAAGGGAATGGGGCTTGCTCTCTGATTATATGCAGTATGTGTTTATAGGGGGAATATGTATATGTTTTCTTGCAGGAGGGAGGGAGGGAGGGAGGAAATGGGAAGGAAGGGAGGGAGAGGGATGGAGACAGGAAGGAAGGAAGGAAGGAAGGAAGGAAGGAAGGAAGGAAGGAAGGAAGGAAGGAAGGAAGGAAGGAAGGAAGGAAGGAAGGAAGGAAGGAAAAGGCTTATCAGAATAACTACCAATACTTGACCTTGCAAATAGATTTTGTGAAAGGAAGTTGAGTGGTCAAGTTTTGTCTCCTGTCCTTTAATATTGTTCCAGGCGGTGTGCCTCTCCCCCCTTCTGCCCCGCATCTGACCCATGCTACCCCTCCCTGCCCTCTTCCATCCCGCCTCTCCGCTGGAGGCCGAGCCACCTGCGTCTGAAGCCCCGATGCCCAGTTTGGCGGCAGCAGCAGCGCAAACTGACCCTGTAGCCTTCCAGCAAAGGAACAACTTTTCTTGAAAGCGCTTGTGGGGAGGGAAACTCGAACAGGGCTGGATCTTCATTTCATTTTTTTTACAAAGTCTCCTTCTGGAGCCGCTTAGGAGTTGAAGGAGACAAGGGCCGAATCGCCGAGCGCAACAATGTCCTCAGAGCAAAGACCAGGCCAGGGAGCAGAGGAGGAGAAGGGGCAAGGCTGGGTTGGAGCAAGGCAAGAGCAGCTGGCAACCCCTTTGGTGGGAGCTCGGCATGGCAGCCCAGAGGCCCCTTCCTGGCTTGGCAACCAGGAGAGCGAAAAAGCCTCTCTCAGACCTGGACCGTTTCTAGAAGAGGTTCCACCCATAAGAGGACCATGGCTTGGAATTATCAGTGGGAAAAAGAGAAGCAAAGGAGGGAAGGGTGGCCTGCTTTAAAATGTAACCTTTTCCAAGTCATGTCTAGGATTATATCTCCTTCCTTCCCTCCCTCTTTCCTTTCCTTTCCTTTCTTCCTTCTGTCTCCTTCTTTCCTTGCTTATCTCTTTCCTTTCCTTCTTTTTCCTTTCCTTTCCTTTCCCTTTCTTTTCTTTTTCTCCTTTCTTCCTCTCCCTTTCATTTTCTTTCACTTTCTTTTTCACCTTTCTTCCTCTTCTTTTCCTTTCCCTCTTTCTTTTGCTTTTCTCTTTCGCCTTTCTTCCTCTCCCTTTCATTTCCTTTCACTCTTTTTTCCCCTTTCTTCCTCCCTTTCATTTCCTTTGACTCTTTCTTTTCTTTTTCACCTTTCTTCCTCTTCCTTTTGTTTTTCTTTCTCCTTTCTTCCTCTTCCTCTCTTTCCCTTTTCTCTTTCTCCTTTCGTCCTCCTCTCCTTCTCTTTTCTCCTTCCTTCTGTCCACTCTAGGTAGATGTTATCCCTTCCTTGGGTGCTCCCCATCCAGCCCTCCAGAAGCGTGGCTTTTTATGGGCTCCCCTTTCCGAGCCTCCAAGCAGAGGCAAAGATATTTGCAACCCACAGGAGATTAAATCCTAAAATTTAATTTAATTTCAGGAAGCCCTAAAAACATGGCTTTGTCAGCAGGCCTAAGGACCACAGATGGAAATAGGAACCAGTCAAGTGGTTATAATTTCATTGTACTGTTACTGCCACGGGGTTTGGAGTAAGGTTTGCACCCCCTTCACCTTTTGAACAGTTTTATGGTGTGATGGGATTTAAAAACATTTTTACATGTTGTAAGCCAGCCAGAGTCACCTGTATGAGAGCTGGATGGCTACAGAGTATAAATTTGTTTAATAAGTAAATAATAAAATATATGGTGATTGTGCTAGAATGGTGGGGCTGAAAAAGCCAGACAGGGAAGGAAAAATGAGCATTTGGGGTGAAGAAAACAGCAGCTGGAATTTTAACAGGTTTTTTTTTCCGTGTCTGCTGATTGGCGAAAGTTTAAAATAAATCAGCACGGTGTGTGTGTGTGTGTGCGTTTTCTCTTTCCAATCAATTCAGATGTTCATTTAAAAAAAAATCCTCACTGGTAGCCAAGAGATGAGGGGAAATATATATATATAGGCTGCCCCAAATTTAAATCTGAAACCACTGTAAAAGTCTGACCCACAGACGGACACACAATACAGAAGCCTGATGATGGCAGATGAGATTCTGCTGAAACGTTGCTACAACTTTAAAAGCACCACTACTATGACATGGGAAAATACCCAACCAAGCCGAACACCATACATGTAAGTACCCGCGAAAACTTAAGAAAATATATATATATATATATCGAGCTTACAGATTCATGTCTAAAGATATTCTACCCAAAGTGAACATCATACCCTCTTTATCCTAATTTATAAACACAAACGTACTATATTTTTACTCGCTTTGGCAGCTGGGAGAGAGGGAGAGGTTTTCAGTTGGGATTTCTTCACCCCCCTCTCCCCCCTCCTTTCCTTCCTTCCCTCCTTCTCCCTCACCCCTCTCTCCCTTCCCTGCCCCAAATAAATTAATCCTTACACTGGTGGTTGGAGATTATGGACTGTATAATACAGCGGTGCCTTATCAGACTTCATCAGCCAAGATGGAATTCACATCCCGCCAAAAAATAAAATAAAATATAATATATATATATATATATACACGCTGCTAGCTATCAACAGCTTTCATATTTTATCACACTGATAAGGATATCGCAAATTCTCTGAAGCATTTCAAAACACTTAAATGCAAAGATAGAGAGAGAGAAACACAACTAAAAGGCTTTTTATATGGCTTGTTGTGGGTGATTATATGTTATTTATAAAAAATAAAAAAAAAACCAAAGAAAGATTTGACATTTCCAGTGGTGGGAGAGGGGGAGAAGGGGAAAAAAAGATTTGAGCGTTTAATGGGATTTTCCCCAACCTCTCTCTCCAAGCGAATGTTTTCAATCACTTTGAAAATCATTAATATTTACTCTGCTGGCAAGTGGGAAGCTAGACAGAAGAAAAAGGAGAGGAACAAGGGGAAATAATTTCCTAATGTTGCTCAGATTTCTCCTGGAGATGCTACTCGGTCCTGCTCTTTGGGCTTCTTATTTCTTAGCATGCTCCATCCAACGTCAACAGACCCCAAATTTAGAACCGTGGTGACTAACAGCTGCATGTCACTCTACTACTCTGGCACTGAGGATGTTACCTAGTTGGGTAATGAAACGTCTACAAGAACACAAGGAAGCTCAGAGAGGACCAAGCATCTCATAGTTCTCCTCCTTCACCACCACCATCACCTCTTCCTCCTCCTCTGCTCCACAAACCCCACTTCCTTTTAGCACTGATGATGTTGCCTAGTTGGGTAATGAAACCTCTGCAAGAAAGCAGTTGAGCTCAGAAAGCACCAAGGATCCCTCATTTCAACCCTAACCTACAAATATTCTCCTGAAGTATGACTCACAGCTGTAATTCCAGTTTCAGTTATAATCGTGAGTTGAGAGCTACCTGTGTAACAAGATACAGAATCTGTAGAATAAGTGTCCCTTGGGCTTTATACCTCAAACTTGCATCCTCTTCCTCCTCCTAAATTCCCATAATTGAATGGAACAATGTGAATCACAGTTAATAACTTTAATAAACATCCAGAATGGCCACCGCGGAAGGAGGGAGTAGTCCTTATTTGGTGACAACACGTGGAAAGCAGCTGTTGGTTACAGGATGCCACAGTGCGGTGGTTCCTGACAATGTTTTGATGCCTTTTTAGGGCCAAAAGTTGGCTAGAATTGTTACAATCAGGAAACAAGGAAATTGCAACCCATAAAGAAGTGCTTTTTTTTTCAAGAAGTAACTGGACTTTCAGGTTAGTTACAAAGTCCACTTGCCTCTTGGAAAAAAGCACCTTTGGGATAACCAGGACTTGGATGACTGAGAAATAAATAGAATAAGAGTGTTGGAAGGGACCCTGGAGGTCTTCTTGTCAAACTCCCCTTGCAGGAAACCATCTAGCATTTCAGACTCTCCGTAGACAACCCACGAAGAATGACATTCGGACATAAAGGCAAATGTTGGCCGGTGCTTTCTGACATGACCACCTTTTATTTTTAAATCAGCTCGATCGCCATGCTTCGCTACGAAACTATGTGGTCAGGCTTAGTTTTTGGGGAGGAAAATGAGGGAGGGAAAATTCTGCCTCTGACTTCCAGCATCCATCGGTATTCCTCTGGCTAGCGTCCTGTCAGTGTGTGAGAGAGTTGAGGGCTGTTTGGAAACTGAAACAGTATTTGCTGTGTGAGCAAGGAGGAGACAGCAAGGAGCCTGGGCGTGGCTTAGCTCAACTGTCCTGAACTAAAGCTGCTGGGTGCTGTGAAAGTAAAACTGCAACTCCTCTCCTCTGCTTGTGTTTTGCATTTAGAAGAGATTTCTTTCCAGGTGGGGAGGGGGAGTAGAACTCCTTAGCATCAGAGCGTGTTAATAATAATAATAATACAGGAAATGCTCTAAATGCTCTGATGGTCATTTTGAAAAATCCTTTCTTAGTGAGCCCCTAGAAGCTAAGAGGAACATAGGTGCCAAATTTCAAGTTTGTAGACTTTATGGTTCTGGAGATTTTGTGATGATGTGTGAGGGCTACCTTCGCTTTTTATATCTATAGATTGGAAAAGGAGATTTAAGGGGGGGAAGTATTAATGCCTCTGTGTGTATATATGTTTGTGTGTGTGTGTGTGTGTGTGTTTAAAAACACACCCCAGAAGTCTGTCATGGTCCTGGCATGACGGTAGCTCCTCCAATCCGCCACTCAGCCTCCTCATCTCAGTTTTGCTTATCAATAACAAGGAGAGATAACCTTTCTCTCTCCCCCCACCCAAAGTGACAGCTTTCCCCCCAAAACGGGGGATTCATTACCGCAAGAGCGAAGGACAAGCTGACCTCAGCTGCAGGAAAGAAAAAGAAAGAAAAAACAGGCCATAGAAATTTCTCCCGGGAGCTTTCCAAGGCAGAGTGCAACCATCTCGTCCTTCTGGTTGCTTTCTGACGGCGCTGTTGAGGTCGCCATCCATGTCCTTCTCTCCATCTCTAGGTTTTGGCCTCAGTCCCCTGCCGGACGATGCTCGTTTCTGACCAGCCCCTTAAGATGAAACTTGGAGGGGTTTAATACCAGATCAAGAGTGGAGAATTAGCTCAGAGTTCCTGCAATGGGCTGGAAATTTCTCATCTTTTCCCCCCCTCCATTCTAACCTTTCTGGTTCAGTTTGATGGGAAGAGAAAGAAGAAGAAGAAGAAGAAGAAGAAGAAGAAGAAGAAGAAGAAGAAGAAGAAGAAGGAGAAGGAGAAGGAGAAGGAGAAGGAGAAGGAGAAGGAGAAGGAGAAGGAGAAGGAGAAGAAGGAGAAGGAGAAGGAGAAGGAGGAGAAGGAGAAGGAGAAGGAGAAGGAGAAGAAGAAGAAGAAGAAGAAGAAGAAGAAGAAGAAGAAGAAGAAGAAGAAGAAGAAGAAGAAGAAGAAGAAGAAGAAGAAGAAGAAGAAGAAGAAGAAGAAGAAGAAGAAGAAGAAGAAGAAGAAGAATAGAAGAGCTTGGGACACTTCCTTTGGAGAGAGAAAAATTCCTGCTTACGATCTTTGTCCAAGAGACTCCCGAGGTATCCGGAATAACAGAAGGGACCTTGGAGGTCTTCTAGTCCAACCCCCTGCTCGAACAGGAAACCCTACCCCATTTCAGACAAATGGTTGCCCAATCTCTTCTTGAAAACCTCCAGTGATGGAGCACCCACAAATTCTGTTCCACTGAGTGGAGAATTAACTCAGAGTTCCTGCAATGGGAGGGAACGGGCTGTTCTCAGTGTCACGACATTTCTCCTTAGTTCTAGGTTGCTTCTCTCCTTGATTAGTTTCCATCCGTTGCTTCTTGTCCTGCCTTCAGGGGCTTTGGAGAATAGCTTGACTCCCTCTTCTTTGGGGGAGCCCCTCAAGTATTGGAAGACTGCTATCATGTCTCCCCTACTCCTTAAAGCCACCTTAGCATTGTTCTCACCCAGACTGGCACCCCTTCTAGTCCTTCTTTTCATTAAACTAGACAGACTCAATTCCTGAAAACGTTCCTCACCTGGTTTTAACTTCCAGTTCCCCTAATTTTTCTTTGTTGTTCTTCTCTGAACATTTTCTAGTCTCGGTATCGGTGGTGGGATTCGAATTTTTTTTTTACTGCCGGTTCTGCGGGCATGGCTTGGTGGGCGTGGCAGGGGAAGGATACTCCAAAATCTCCATTCCCTCCCCACCCCACTAGCCTGCTTTCCAGCTCTCTGTTCTCCTGTGCAGGGCAACCAAAGGAGACCCAGCCGATCAGCTGGGACTCAATGGGAGGCAGAGAAGAGATGGGGTTGGCGGGGCCAGTCAGAGGTGGGATTGGCCCGTTCTCCGAACAAATCAAAATTTCCGCTACCGGGTCTCCAGAACCGCTCAGAACCGGCTGAATACCCACCTCTGCTCGGTATCTTTTTTTGCAACCAAGCTGCTGCTTCTTCTGCCCCCAAGTGAGATTTCAACCCAACACTCATAAACCAAGTCTCCTGTTTTGGGCGCCAGATCTTCACAGCCACCGTCTCCATGGCCAGAAGGAAGCGAGAGAGCATGTGGTGACTCAGCCCAGCCCTGACCCAAAGGACGCCACCCCATCAATGGAACTCACATTTAAATTATGTGGACTGTACAATGAATTTCCTCCCAAACCGTCACTGTATCCTCCCGTCTGATTGATAACATGACGCAGAGTATCCACCTGCAGCAGAAAACACAAGGGAGGAGAGCGTGTTGACTTGCCCGCAAATGAACTTCTTGCACACGGCGAGTTAACAATGCAGAGCTATTTTTGAGGCGGGAGGACGGAAAGGGGGAAGAGTGGTGTCTTTCTCGAGAGCGTTCCTGGAGAAAGAACGACGGGGACCCACAGGACTAGCATCTTCACTTCCCGTCTTGGGTTTCTACTAATAAACCACTCCGGCCGAACAGTTCTTGCCTAGCCAAGTTGTTGGTAAGAATGAGTTTGCACAGTGTGTTGTTTTGACACATCTGCAGCCCAGGTGAGTGTAAGTCGAAAAGGACAGGGAGGAGGAGGAGGAGGAGCAGGAGAAGTAAAGGAGGGGAAAGAAGATGATGATGATGATGATAGAGGAGGAGGAGGAGGAGGGAGAAAGAAGAAGAAGAAGAGGAGGAGGAGAAGTAAAGAAGGAGAAAGAAGAAGATGATGATGATAGAGGAGGAGGAGGGAGAAAGAAGAAGAGGAGAAGGAGGAGGAGGGAGAAAGAGGAAGAAGAGGAAGAGGAAAAATAAAGGAGAAAGAAGAAGATGATGATAGAGGAGGAGGAGAAGGAGGGAGAAAGAAGAAGAAGAGGAAGAAGAGGAAGAGGAAAAGTAAAGGAGGAGAAAGAAGATGATGATGATAGAAGAGGAGAAGGAGGAGGAGAAGGAGGGAGAAAATAGCATTTATAGGGGAAACCGCTCTGCTTTGCAGAAACGAAAACCTCACATCAACACAACAGCAGCCGAGGGCAAAGGCCCCACCAAAACCAGACCAACGACAACTTTCAGACCCACAGCCAAACAAACCACACACCCAACCCCAGGCCACCAGGCCAAGCCAGAGCCGAACTGCATTCACAAAGTTTTGTAAAACTTTCAGATGGGAGGTGGGGAAGAACATTTGGGGGGGAGGCATCCAGCTTTTCACCGGGACAAAGAAACCCCTGGTGCTTCGAAAGATCCAATGTCGGCTTTGGTTGTAGGCCAAAGACCAGAGGCGAGCCGAATCGTGCCTGGAGGTGTGAACCGGCTGGAACGTGAAAATTGGCGGTTGGATTTGTTCCTGGGTTCGCTTCCCCTTCTATTGGTTTTGCTTTGTTTTGTTTTTGTTTCTCCCTTTTTAAAATCAAGCCCGAACCAGACCCTGCTACCTACGCCCTAATTTAGCGGGATGTTGGGTTGTTTTTTTGGGCGGGTGGGGGGGTTGTTGTTTTTTTATCCCCCTACTTTTTTTTGTTTTGTTTTGTTGTCTCCTACCTGTGATTGCACATTGGCTCCAACTTGAGACCCCTGGTAACTCTCCCCATTCAGATTCTGCATGTTCATGAACATGTCCCCAGAATTAGGAAGGTTAAAAGAACCGGAAGTACCTGGAAAATGAAAGAGTTAGCGGAGCGGAATCGAGGAGAGGGCAGCAAAGAATGCAGGCGGGCAGAGGGCCGGTGGCCGGATTCCAATTTTTCTTTTTTCACTACCGGTTCTGCGGGCGTGGCTTGGTGGGCGTGGCGGGGGAACGATATACTGCAAAATCCCCCTTCCCTCCCCACCCCACTGACCTGCTTTTCAGCTCCGTTCTCCTGTCCCGGGCAACCAACGCAGAGGAAGAGGAGAGGAGCCAAAAAACAACAACAACAACAAAAACCCTGGTTGGCTTGAAGAACCTGCTCCAGCTATCGAGGACCATTGGGGAGCTCCAGGATGCCGTGGAGAAGGTAGAAGCAGATTGTCCCATTCTCTGGGGTTCGAACTCCCAGAGACCATGGCAAGTGGGCCAGAAAGAACAACAACAACAACAACAAAACCTTTTGTCGTGGTTGGTTGTTTTCCTGGGTTGGTTCCCTCCCGAACGACAGCATCACCCCTGGCTGCAGATGGCAGAGTTCCAGTCTGGCCATTTTTGAAGAAGGCTTCTCGCCAATTGCTCTGCCCTTGGATGCTTCCATCTTTGAGGACAAACCCTGGCTTGACTCTAAGTGGCCTAGGGAGAAGGGCAGCCTCCCTTTCCTCCCTGCCTTCCGGGTTGGTCTTTTTTCTCCCCCCCCCCACCTCTTCCTCCAAATGCCATTTGAAAAAAAGAAAAAGAAAATAAAAGGCAGAGACTCACCAGAGTTTGGGGTGGTGGGCGAATTGGTCTGGTTGTTTTGAACTGCAGCGGCTACGGCGTGAGCTGCTGTCACGGCCGTTTTGGCAGCGTAAAGGTTGGCTTCCTCTTGAAACTTCCCGATGTTTTTCTTGTACCTGATTCTCTTGTTGCCAAACCAGTTGGATACCTGGAAGGGGAGGGAGAGAGGGAATGGGGGGGAGGAGAGAATGAGAATGAGAGAGAGAGAGAAGGGGAGAGGAAGGAAGGAAGGAAGGAAGGAAGGAAGGAAGGAAGGAAGGAAGGAAGGAAGGAAGGAAGGAAGGAAGGAAGGAAGGCAGGCAGGCAGGCAGGCAGGCAGGCAGGCAGGCAGGAAGGAAGGAAGGAAGGAAGGAAGGAAGGAAGGAAGGAAGGAAGGAAGGAAGGAGGGAGAGAGAGAGAGAAAGAAAGGGAAAGGAAGGGAAAGGAAAAAGATATAAAGGAAGGAGAGAGAAGGGAAGGGAAAGGAAAGCAAAAGAAGAGAGAAAGGAAGGAGAGAGAAAGAAAGGGAAGGAAAAGAAGAGATAAAGGAAGGAGAGAGAAGGAAAGGAAAGAGAATACTGGGTTCAGTATAATTTGCTCAACATTTGAGGGCACCTGATTATATACTCCCACTGGATGATCAGATGTTTTGATGTGCCATGTCTGGATTTAATGCCCAGCCAGCTGCTTTCCTTTTCATATTTTTCTGAATGTTGGGCTAACGTGCACCGCAATTTTTAAAAAAATCACCTCCCCTCCCCACACCTCCCCCTCACAAAAGGCACATAAACCACAAACCAAAATGCCCTTTGAATGCTTCAAATGCATCCACCGGAAGACAAAACCAGGTTTGTTCAGAACCAGGGAGAAGAAAGGGGCCTTCAAAGAAAGAGTTGAGAAAGGGGCACGCAACCCCAGATGTCATTGGACAACGTGGTGCAATGGTTAGAATGCAGTATTGCAGGCTAACACTGTCCACTGCCAGCGGTTCGATTCTCAACAGCTCGCGGTTGACTGAGCCTTCCATCCTTCCGAGCTCGGTCAAACAAGGACCCAGATTGTTGGGGGGCAAGTTGTGACTCTTGCAAACTGTTATAAACAGGGGTGGGCTACTGGGGGCTCGGGAGAGCCCCTAGCTAAGACTCTGCGGGGCTCAGAGAGCCCCCAATAACCTCAGAGAGACAAGCAGCCAGGGAAAGCTCTTAATAAGCTTAATTGAACTTCTGGGCATTCAGCCAAGAGCATTTCACACCTCGTAAAAGTGTTGCAAGCTAGATAAACAATCCACTCACCGCTTGTGAGGGAGAGCCATGGAGAAAATCAGATCACATAGCCTAGACTAGCCTCCGAGGGGATTAATTCCCAAATCACGTAACTCACCAGAAACTCCAGTAAGACTCCAAGATCCCTCTCACAGTCACTGCTATTAATTCTGGTTTCACCCAGTCTTTTATTTAAGTATTAAACGCACGAAATAATACAACAACTTTTTGGTATATTATCTTTTTTTTTTAGGTAATTAGGGCAAAGAAGCGACGTCGAGTTGGCCACACCCACCCAGCCAGTCATTAGGGCAGAGAGCCTCTTGCTAAAAAATTTGAAGCCCACCCCTGGCTACCAAGCACCGTGCAGTGTTATCTAAGTCGGCTATTGCGCTATCCTTACGAGCATCTCTGAAGGCTTTCTGAGCAGGACTGGAAGAGCCTCCAAAACAAGAGTTGAGAAAGGGGCATGAAACCCCATAAGAACATTTCTACATTGGAGAATACCAAGGCCCTTCTTATGAATTCATCTGTCCATCTGAAAGAGTTTGGATTGGAACTCCCTTGACCAGGCCATCAAATCGCTACCGCCGAAACAAAGCCCAACCTCTGCGCTCCCTCATTGTCTTAAGCAAGCAGGGAAAACCCTTCCTACCATCATCCTGGCCTCTGCTCTCCCCCTAAATTAATGAAAACTCTCTAAGCTTCGAAGGCAATAAGCAAAGGTGCATCCTTTGGCCCGCCAAATTCCCAGGGCGACCGGCTGAAGTATTACATATATTGCACTTAATATTACCTTGTCAGTCAGGAAGCAATAAAGCATTAATGAAAGCCGGCAAATAATTACTACGGACAATCCAATTATGGCTTTTATTAACAGTTTCATAATTGCAGAATCTCTATACGTCAAGCAGATTGTCTGTGGATATATAAGAAATCGGGGCGTTTATGCACACCTCCGGACCAATCCAGCAATGGCCGCCACTAATAAAGCCTTGTTTAATTCACAGTAAAAAAAAATTTTAATATCCCCGCAGCCTAGGGAAGGCAGATTTGCTTGACATCAGATTGTTTCCACCCTGCCAGTCCCCCTAGTTCTTAATCTTTAATATCAAGGCAATTAAAATTAATGGCCACTCATCCGTAGCTACTGTGGGCAGTGTTGTCTTTGCTATCCATTGTTTGATGGGATTACCTTGAGGTTAAACTAACAAGCAAAGTTTAATTGGAAGCAATGAAAGGCGCAGTGGATCGTACATTATGTTTAACCTGCACAACGCAACCCCAGGAATATCAAAGTCAGGGCCGGCCTCGTCCCAGGTAAAAAAATATATAAATAAAAATAAACCCCAAACATCCACGACGGTTACTGTTTTTTTAATCCCGGCGTCTCCTTCTAAGCAAGCCTTATTCCTTCAACTGAACTCAGAAGGCAGCCAGACAGAGAGGAGAACGGACACCTTCCTGCTGTGCCCAAGAAGAGGGGGGAAAAAACCACACAGTGTGCAATTTAGGGGACTCAACTGTCATCAAAGCCATGGCTAACTCCAAACTATAGCTTGTTCTTCTGCTGAACTGCCTCGGAACACACCCAGGCGTTGGCTGAAAACAAAAGGATGGAGAGCCGCACTTTAAAAAAAATAATAATAATAATACCACCAAGTTTTCTCTTGAAAGCAAACAAATACAAATCTTTATGAATTTTGGATGCAAGGCGGCACCTACGGATGGAGCCACCAAAGGAAATGTTCGATCTAAAAATGGCCCTAAATTTCACAAGGGTCTTTTAAAACCCCTCCGAAAACAAAGAACGGGCCGCCTTCCCTCTCCTTAAACGTGCTGCCTTTCTCTTGCAAAGGGCGTGCAGGCAACCCACTTCTTGCCCTTTGCAAATGTTTTCCAGGAACTTGTGTCCTTTGATGACAAAGAGCCGCCATTAAGCACCACCGCCAAGACTTAACCGAATTGCCGTTGCGAGCGGAAGAACCGCAGATGGCCCCTTTTTCCCCCCCCTCTTGTCTTTCCAAGAAGTATAAAGTAATTGCAAAACGTAACAGGCCTGGGCCACGGCTTGCAAGAAGTCAATAAAGAGGCCCAAATCGAATCACGCTCCTCCTTGACGGAGGCCCTGTTCAGACCCATCGGAGAAGGCATCGCTCTCGGGGAAACGGGAGTCTCGCAAAAAAGAGGTCTTTGGGAAGAGTTCCCGGAAGCCCACCGCCGCCACGCTGGGCCTCTTGAACCCTTTTCCCTATGAAGAGGAGCTTGTGCGGAGTGCCAAGGTTAGCAGCTGTCCTACAGCTCAAGACCCTTTGATCTCTTCTCCAGCCAGATGGAGGACAGAAGAAACTCAGGAAAAAACGCCTGGCCCCACAATGAGCAAAGCATGCATTGGGTCTCATGTTTTCTTGGCAATGACCAAGCTTTTGTCTCCTTCAGGGATATTAGAAGTTTTATTTTTGGGGGTGGGGGAGCGTGGAGGGTGGAAGGGAGGATGAATAGATACATCTATGCACGGTGCTCCATTGTTCATTTAAACAAACTAGCTGCGCATTCAAAAGCCCAAACCGACATCACTCTGCTCCCAGTCGCTGAAAGCCAATTAATTAATTGGGCTTAACTGTGTATTACATTTCAAAACAATACCCTCGCACTGATTCATCACGTTAATTGCAATGCTAAATTTTCAAAAAGGCCATAAATTATTGTTCAGTCGGGAAGATGCACAACTTTGGGGAGAAGCAGACTTGTTTGATCTTGGATGGAAAGGACGGCTACCCAAACACGCTGCCCTCCAAATATCAAAGAGAAAAAAGGGAAGAGTCTCCAGATAACCAGACCTTCAACTTATATTTCCCCTTGTTTGGTTGAGAGCTTGACAAAGTGCTCCTAATTAAACCATCGGGTCCTGGCTCTGAAAAATGATAGAAACGATGGCATTGTTTGTTTGTTTTTAAAAACACCACCTTCTTGGCTTGGTTTGTTTAAAGATGGTTTAAGTTTTACCAAATGTACAAGAGAGATCTTGAAATGCTGTCCAGGTTTGATGCTGTCAAAAGTGCTAAAAACTCATCCATGGGTCTACCAAGCTATCTCCGGTTCAAAATGCGTGATTTGTTAATAATACATTTTTTAGAAAAAAATGACATCTGTCCTGGTTATCCTTCCACAAAATGAGATCTCTTTTTATCGGAGTTTCACTGGATCCTTCAAGGTAACAACGTGCAATTCTTTTCCAGTCCAGGGTTGGATTTGATTGGAATGGTTGCTTTGAGATTTCCCTCTAAAAAATGGTGGATCAAATCCAAAGCAGTGGCTTTAGCCAAGATTTGATCTTATAGGTGTTGAAAACCTCAAACAGAAACCCATTAGCCTCCTCCATAGACTATAAAATGTACCCAGAGGGTTTTGTTTTTTTCAATTTTTCAACTTTTTTTGTTCTACTGAGTGGAAGCAACCAAGCTATAAAATAATTTGCTTTGCTGGTTACCTGGGCGGTCTCTACACTTGGTTGTTTTCCTGCAGACATTTCGTGACCCAGCTAGGCAACATCATCAGTGCTAGTCGGTGTGACCTGTTCCCAGTTTATTTATAGTAGCTCTGAGTTTGATTGTTTTCTTGCAGATGTTTCATTACCAAACGAGGTAACACACTCAGTGTTAGAAGGGAGTGGGAATTTGCTCCCTTGTTTATATACAGCGGCTTGCTCTGTCAGTTTTGGTGAAGGTGTCAGTAGTTCTTTGGTTAGGGCATTGTTTTCTCCTCGATTGTTTGTCTGGGGTTAATCCCTGCTTATCTGAATATTGGGTGCTGGTTGTAGGGTGAGCTCCTGGATATAAACACGGAGTAAGTTGCACTCTAACTAGCACTCATGATGTTCCATAGTTGCATAATAAAATATCTGCAAGAAAACAGCCAACTTAGAGAGAGCACCCCCACCGTTGAACCCTGAGCTACAAATGTTCTCTTGTTATCAAGCCTATTGACTGGCTTCCAAAAATTCCTCCAAAAAAACCCCAGACCAACGTCAATTCATTTTGGAGGTTGTCCAATTAACAACTAATAATCTCAGTCAATGAGTAGACCTTTTCCTGACAGGGGTGCCGTACTTCCGTAGCAGATGCCAACACCAGAAAACCACAAGCCAGCGCGAATATCAACATCGGAGACAAAGAGCAGAAAAGATAAAGTCTATTTTGGCTGTCAGTTCTCTGGAGGGATCTACCCACTCACATTGCAAATAAGATTCTGATATCGGTGGAGCATTGAGATCATTCTTTTGGGGGGGCTTCTCTCCTTGTGCTGTGTTCAAATTCCCATGACCATAAGTGGAATACGGGCAAGTTGCTGGAAAATACAAGCTGTTTTTTTTTTCTTCTTCTTCTTCTTCTCCAGCTTGCTTTCTCTCTCTCTCTAGCCACAAAGGAACAATGCTGGACAGGGTTCAAGTAGGCCATAGAGAATTTCTTCCTTCCTAGCACATAATTAGGTGATCCACATGAGTAGGCCTCCTTTACAAAGGCCAATCATATCATATGTGAGGCTGGCTTTTAAATTCTAATTAGCCGCTCTCTGGGTAAGTTCCTCCGTCAGCCAGAAGGCCCGAGAAAGCCTTTGCGGCACGAAGATGGGAATCTACCCATTCTGGAGCCGCCTTAATTTGTCCAACTCCAGTGGTGGGATGCAGCTGGTTCGGACCGGTTCTAACCCTTCAACATAAGCCTTCTCTTCTGTAGGGTCTAGACTGGCGTTTTCCACAGCCTTTGCCTTCAAGGTACTTCAACTGCTGGATTTAGTTGGCATGACTGGTCCAGAGAGGCTTAGCATCGGAGGAAAGGACCCCCCCAAGGAAGCCTCTGAAGGCCACCCAGAAGCCAAGGGACCATGAAAGAAACGCTCTGCTGCTCAGCATCCCGTTTGCTAAGAGAAGAGCAAACTGCAACAAGGAGCAGAACAACATAGGAAGGGCCATTTTAATTTCAGAAAATGGCGATCGATCGTTTTCACAAGGGAACCTACCTATTGTCAAACGTCTATACACACACACACACACACACACACACACAGGAAGAAGTCAGGTTTTACCTGTGATACTGTGATGCTGCATTTCTTGGCCAGCTCTTCTTTGGCTTCTTCGCTGGGGTAGGGGTTGCTGAGGTGCGAGTAAAAATACTCATTCAGGATTTCTGTGGCTTGTTTACTGAAGTTGCGCCTTTTTCGCCTAAGAGCAGAGCAGAGGAGGGGAGAGGGACAGGAAGAAGAAAAGAGAGGGAGGGGGAAAGAGGAGGAGAGAGAAAGGGGGAGAGGGATAGAGAGGGAGAGGGGAGGAAAGAGAAGAGGAGGAGAGGGAGGGAGGGAGGGAGGGAGGGAGGGAGGGAAGGAAGGAAGGAAGGAAGGAAGGAAGGAAGGAAGGAAGGAAGGAAGGAAGGAAGGAAGGAAGGAAGGAAGGAAGAGAGAAATCCCACAGGTGAGACTCAATAATAACATCTTCTGGACCAGAGTGACCTCCAAACTTGGCAACTTTAAGACTTGTAGTTTTCAACTCTCAGAATTCCTCAGTCAGCCAATTTTAAGCAAAAATGGTCAAGTATTTACATTTAGATAATTACCAAAAAAAAAAAAAAAACCCCAGGTCAATCTTAACAGGGAGGTTTGGGGTGGCTACTGTGGGTCTTTCCTGCTGGCTGGGAAATTTGGCGAGTCCACGAGTCTTAAAGCTGCCTCCTTCTATCAAGAGCACCAGAAGAAGAAGAAAATTGGCCTTGGAAGTGGCCCTTCGGAAAAACGAAGCTGAAGATGACCTTCAGGCCTGCTATGATGGCAGAACGCTGAGCTGCTCCAGCTTCGCTTGGCTTGCCAATCGCTAGCGGGGACAACCCCCTTCCTGAGAGATCTAGCGGATCTACCCACCTGGCATCAAGGAACCGGGATCTCAAGATCATGACCGCTTCACAAGTGCTTTGCTTGAGCTGCATCTGGATGGAGCTGAATTTCCGGTGGATTATGCCCACCATCCTTTCGATCTCTTTGGGGGAAATGGGCCTGGTTCGGCTCTGTTCGCGCAGGAGGTTCATCACGTGGGTGGTGAATTCGTTGCACGCCTGCAGAGAGAGGTGGGGGGGAGGAGAGGAGAGAGTGAGGAGTCCTTGGGGGAAAAACTCACCACAGCCTTACTCCAAGTTCAGAAAACAACAACCGCCGTCCTCCAATCATCTGCAACGCAGCCCAAAGTCAACCACAGTTAGGACACGGGAAGCTCAAACATGCGATGAACGGTTGCAGGAATGAACGGATGTCAACTCATAAAACATCCCTATGTCTGTTTTAGTAGTTGCCATTTTAAAAAAAGGGGGGTGGGTGGGGAAGGAAGGAAATCTGGAAGAGCAGTGCAACAGTTTGAAGTACATTCCAACTCTTTATCTTTAAAAGATTGTAACTAAACTACCAGAGCTTTTGCCCGTGAATATATTTGATTGGAGAACGTGAATGATGACACCCAGCCCGTGAATGTGCTCAATTGGAGAATCTGATTTATGACACACCCAGGACGGAGGGGGAAACAGGGTCACAGGGGACTGCAAATGATCTAGGCCAGAGTTGGCAGCGCCAGTATGAATCCTCTAATAAAGTTTTTTGAAGTTTGGCTCGAGAATCATGATTTAATTAGGGTGCTTGCTGGAATCCTGACGTGGCGTGGCTAGTCTAGTGAAGAGAAGGACCAGGGGAAATAGGATAGCGGTCTTCCAATACTTGAGGGGCTGCCCCAGAGAGGAGGAGTGGGGTCAAGCTGTTTTCCAAAGCACCTGAAGGCCAGACAAGGAACAATGGATGGAAACTGAACAAGGACTGAACCCACAACATGCTTACTCCAGGTCGTTCCACAAACTTCTCACTTAGCAACAGAAGCGACAGGCTCAACCGTGGTCGTAAGTCGAGGATGATCTGTACGGGTGCAAATCTTGATGAGCAGTTTGCCAGCAGTCTTCCTTCCTACAGGATTCCAAAAATCTCGCCTCTACAACCAGCCCTTCATCCGTGATTAATCTGAACAACTCATTTATGGAGTGTGCACTTAGCTCATTACTCTAAGTAAAATTCATTAAGTATTTACATTTAGATAATTAAAAAAACAAAAACCAGGGGCAATCTTAACACAGTGGTTACCTAAAACCAAGGCTTTTTCCCTTGGAAGCAATCAAAAGGGACTTTTTGAATCCCTGTGTCATCCCAGAGACAATACCCTAGAAAGATCTGGCTGGAAACTCCTCTCCCAACCAACTTCAGCCCCCCCACACCAAGACGAGGCTACATAGAATCACAGAATAATGGAAGGGACCTTGGAGGTCTTCTAGTCCAACCTCTGCTCAAGCAGGGGAACCTACATCATTTCAGACAAATGGTTATCCAACATCTTCTTAAGAATCTCCAGTGTTGGAGCAGTCACAACTTCTGGAGGCAAGTTGTCCCAAAGGTTAATCCTTCTCACTTTTAGGAAATTCCTCCTTAATTCTAGGTTGCTTCTGTCCTTGATCAGTTTTCCATCCGTTGCTTCTTCTCCTGCCTTCTGAAGGTGCTTTGGAAAATAGGTTGAGCCCCCTCTTCTTTGGGGCAGGGTTATGGTTAGGATAAATGTCACCTCCACCCCTGCGGTGGGATTGCTCCCCGAGAATTATTCGCAAGGATGCCCAGAAAAACAAGCAGAAACGTACAGCAGGTTTACCTAAATCTGG
The DNA here is from genome assembly GCF_049901735.1 of Notechis scutatus. NCBI lineage: Eukaryota > Metazoa > Chordata > Lepidosauria > Squamata > Elapidae > Notechis > Notechis scutatus. Next base: position 8,886,178 of record NC_142023.1, read on the forward strand.
AGACGGCTCTGGGATGCTTTTAAGTCAGCTGGAAGTCACTATTTCCCCCGCTGCAGTTTTAGCATGATAAATTGCCTGTTGGGTCCAGTCTCTCTTTTATTTTATTTTATTTTTTTTCCTTCTGCCGTGAAAAAAATAATAATAACACCACCCCGTTCCTCTCCATCCCTCCCTTAAGCTCTGCCTTGTCCAGCAGGCTCCTAGTTTAGGGGTCCCCTTCCTTGCTGCCCCCTCCCCTCAAAACCCCCTCCTTTTTTGAAAGAGGGCATCCGGGCACGCAGCTCCCCCAGTTATCCTGGGAGTTTCGAGATGCTTACAAAATACTTTTGCCCAGAGCGGGGGGAGAAAGAAAAAAAAATGTATTTCAATGTAATTATAGAAGATAGCTTTCAATATGTCATCTCTATTATAGCAGCTGTAAATTATGAAGGGAAAGATTTTTCTCCTGGCGCTGGGAAAGTGATGGCAAGGCATACTTTCCTGCTGGCTTTCGTTCCTTCTCTCTCTCCTCTCCTCCCCACCCTCCCAATCCCCCCCACTGCACCCTGGTAACTGGCGACAAATGTCAAAATCAAACTCCAAGCCAGGGGGTTGGGGTGGGGGGCTGAAGCCACAATAAAGACAGCGCCAGGCCTTTGCCCCTGGGTTCAAAGGGAGCCGCGCGGCAAGCCGGAGAAAAGCAGCAAGACATCTGGGCTGCCTTCCTTCTTGGGGGTGGGGGGATAGAAGTGCCGCTGACCCAGATAACGGAAAAGATCAGGTTAACGTTCCCCCGTGTCTCTCTCTCTCTCACTATGTAGGTCAGGCACGAGGCAGGATTCCTAGGGCTCAGGAAGGTGGCATTACGGTCGGTCAGTGGTTCAGACTGGATTTGGCATGGGTTTTTTTTTTTTTTTTTTTTTAAATCCACCTATCTTCCCAAGGACCCCAAGATACCATTGTTTGATGGGGAATAACTGCAGGATGTAAGCTATTCCGAGTCACAAAGCTGCCTTTTGCAATTGACTGGTGGGGATTTTTCTCCAAGGACCTATTATTATTACTATACACACATTTTCCATCATTGTTTTAAAAAATTATTGGCTACTTTTTCCCTTTTCTGCCCAAGACCCCAAGTTTCTCCCTCTCTTTCATCCATCCTTCCAAGTGAGGATTAACACCAACCTTAATACATCTGAATCACAGAGGTGAATTTACAAGTTATTTTTTTTAAGAAAAATCAAAATGGCGTGAATTCATATAGTTTCCTACTGGCTGCTTTCTGAAGCTTCGCAAATGTGGCAGAATGGGGTCTGGATTCCCAGGAGGAGGGGCTGAATTCCTGAAGATCAAGAGACAGCAAAGTTTAGATACTTTGGTTGGGTGAAAGAGGGCCAAGAAGGGCGGGTTCTCTCTACAAGTTCTCAAGAGCAAATCTTTAAGGATGCGAGTAGCTTGCTTTAGCCTGGCAAGAGTCTGTCTGTAGGCTGGGAGCTGCTAGAAGAACCTCAATGTGTCATTTTTTTCGGTTTTCGGAGTTCAAAACAAGAGAATCACCACCAAGGTAACCAGGCGGTAAAGCTTCAAGCTCTAACCTGCTCGTATTTCTCCAGCTCGGTGTGGTAGATCTGTCGGATCTGCGTCAATTTGGCTCGGTAATCGGAGTGTTCGATAGAATTATCTGAAGTCCCGCCCGAAGCTGCCGCCGCCGCTGCCGCTGCCGCTGATCCCCCGCCTTTCTCGGGACCGGAGACTCCCTCGGCGAGAAGCATGTTGTCCAACCTCATGAGCTGAGGGTCAGGGGGGTCTTCCTCTTGAGCCCCTCGGATGCTGAGACCTTGGGAGAAGGAAAGAAAAAGGAGATACTCCAACGTGTGAGCACCGCATGAAATGTCCCCCACTCGTATTCATCCCGCCAGTTCTTGAATCCTGCCAAATGGAAAGGGTCGCTGTTCCGCAGAGAGATGCCTTCACGGGGATATCCAGGGCTGGGCAACGGGGGGTCCGCAGGGGTTCAGAAGAGAGCCCCTAGCTAAGATTCTGTGCCGTTTGAAGAATCCTCAAATCCCACTCCTGACTGGCCCCACCCACCCCAAAACAAGACGTTGGGGGGAAAAGTGCACTAAAATGGAAAACACATATACACATATCATCCCCCCGAGGTGAATACTGTATATTTAATACCAGCTGGATACCTGTGCTTCGCATGAAACTATGTGATTGGGCTTAGTTTTGGGAAGGAAAATAAGGGCGGGGGGATTCTACCTCGGCCCACAAGCATCCATGGGTATTCATCTGGCTCGTGTCCTGTCAGTGTGTGTGAGTGGAGGGCTGTTTGGAAACTGAAAGAGTACTTGTGGTGTGAGCAAGAAGGAGACAGCAAGGAGCCTGGGCGTGGCTTAGCTCAACTTCCACTAAAGCTTCTTGGTGCTGCTGTGATACTCAAACTGATACTGCAACGCCTCTCCTCTGCTGGTGTTTTGCATTTGGAAGAGATTTCAGGCGGGGAGGGGGAGTAGAACTCCTTAGCATCAGAGCTTGATAATAATAATAATAATAATAATAATAATAATAATAATAATAATAATAATAATAATAATAATAATAATATAGGAAATATTCTAAATGCTCTGATGGTCATTTCGAAAAATCCTTTCTTAGTGAGCCCCTAGAAGCCAAGAGGAACGTACGTGCCAAATTTCAAATTTGTAGGCTTTACGGTTCTGGAGATTTTGTGATGATGCGTGCATGGTCTTTCACTTTTATATATATATATATATATAAATGTGTGTGTGTGTGTGTGTGTGTGTGTGTGTGGAATTGGGAAGCCCTGCTGAAGAACCTGCCAATACTGTGGAAAGGCAGCAATTCCTTGGTCCCCTTGTTATGTTTCTATTTCAGGGAGGAAGGTAAGACCTGAACACCCAAGGAAATTAGTCAATCTTGGGTGCTAAGTAAGAAATCTCTCTCTTTTTTTTTTTCCTTTCTTTTTCTTTTGGGTTGTCCCAAAAGGTAAGTCCTGATCTGTGCTCCACGACTGCCTTGCCCTGCACGAATCAGGGTTTCTCCAAACATATGGCTTGGTGGCAGCAACAGCTGTTTATTAGCAGGCACACACACACACTCACACACACACCCTCTATTCTGGTTCCTCTCTCCCCCCCACTCCCCAGAAGAAATGAAAAAGCTTTGGCTGCCCAGGAGAAACTCCCCGAGTTATGCCTTGTCAGCAGCCCCATCTGAACGCCACAGATCAAGGCTGACAATTTGTACGTCTAATCGGGTTGAGGTGGGCGGGCTGCCAAGATGATCTCCACACCGAGCAAAACACAGTGCTTGAGACTGCAATTACCAATGCAAGGAGAAGGAAAACTGCAAGACCTCTTCAGGCCGCTTAAGAGATTAACAGATGAACCGAGTTCGAAGGGACCCTATAGATCATCTAGTCCAACCCCCCCCACCCAATGTATGGTAACCCCCCCACACACAAAAAAAGCGAAGGAGGAAGGAGAAAAGGGAAGGAGAGAAGGAAGGGAAGGAAGGAAGTAACAACAACAGCTCTTAAACTTCTATACCGCTTCACAGTGCTTTCCAGCCCTCTCTAAGCGCTTTACAGAGTCAGCCTCTTGCCCCCAACAATCTGGGTCTTTATTTGACCGAATTCGGAAGGACAGAAGGCTGAATCAACCTTGACCCGGTCAGGATCAAACTGCTGGCACTTGGCAGTCCGCAATACTGCATTCTAATCCCCAGCCCCAAGTGTTTTGGCTCAGAAATTGCAGCTTTCCTTCCTCTGATTTAAGCTTGTGGGAAAAGTAACTGCGTTCCTGCACTGTGTTTCGAACCCTGTTTGATCCGTTTATCCAGATCGGTCAACCAGAATCCTGGGGGTAAATGCATTTCAAATCATTCAAAGAGACTCCATCTTGTGGGGGTCCTTGGTGCTCTCTGAGATGGATTGTTTTCTTGCAGACATTTCACGACCCAACTAGGTAACATCATCAGTGCTAGAAGGGAGTGAGGTTTGCTTCTAGCACTGATGATGTTACCGACTGGGATAATGTAAGTCTGCAAGAAAACCACCAAGGTCAGAGAGCACCAAGGACCCACTGTCTTCCCCCCCTCCTCCTCCTTCTCCAACCCTTCTAGCACTGATGACGTTCCCTAGTTGGGTCATGAAACTACCAAGAAAACCACCAAGGTCAGGGAGCACCACGGACCCCTCTGTTCAGCCCTGAGCTCTCAAATATTCCCTTCTGTTGAGACTCCATCTTTAACGAACTCCCTCTCTAAACGAGGGTTGAAAAATCTCCTTAAATCTTCCAAAATTCCGTCTTTACCACCAAGACAGGCATTGCACGCCCTTCCCTGACTTCTGGCCGATTCTCACTTCCTTAAACCTTGCCACGGTTCAAGAGGTTGGTCTTGAATCCTGGACTCAAGGCACCCAGCAGCCACGCCTTTCTCTCCATCCTGGCCAACCGACTTGAACCCTGTTTTAATGTCTTCATTACTTAAAACACACACTAGGGTCTTATTCTGGACCCCAAATACTGAAGACACGAACAACAGAGAAGCTGGTTTTTTTTTTGTAGGTCAGCTTCCCTTTCCCAGGCCTGGCCACTGTCCTTTGTAAATTAAGCACCGATGCTATGTACCTTCCCGACAGAGAAGCTCACTGCTTATTGTTTGTCTATTTTTATTCCCCAGTATATCAACCTACAGGTTTATTACTGTTTAGCTCGCTGACCTTTGAGCGCTTGGTGGTATTAGAGGTATAGCATGGACTTCACCGGGTGCAACCATCTATCACTTCCACCATAACAGGGGAGCTACTAATAACATTGGCAACGCAAGGCCTCCATCCAGACGGTTATGCATCGGCTTAGAGTGGAAAACAAAAAGAATCCCAGGTTGAAAACAGGCTGCTAAGAGACTGATGATGCCCCCTTTTGAGGGATCTTTGGGGCTTTCAACCCCCACCATTCCTTTCCCGCGGGGTCCTCGACATTCTCCGAACTGGGTGGTTTCCTTGCAGACGTTTTATTACCCAACGAGGCAACATCATCAGCGCTAGCAAGGCTGTTTATGTACGGTAGCTCTGAGCTTGGCTGTTTTCCCGCAGACCTTTCATTACCAAACGGGATAACGTCGTCAGTGCTGGAGAGTGTGATTTGCTCCCTATTTCTATTCAGTAGCTCACCCTGCAACCAGCACCCAGACCCTAAATTCAGAGAAGCAGGGATTAACGCCAGACAAACAAAGTAGGTAATATCGTCAGCGCTGGAAGGAAGTGGGGTTTGTTCCTTGTTTAGCGTGCTTTGTCACTGTTGGTGAAGGGGGTAGGTAGTTCCTTGATTAGGGTTATCGTTTTTTCTCCTGGATTGTTTGTCTGGTATCAATCCCTGCTTATCTGAATATTGGGTGCTGGTTGCTGGTTGCAGGGCAAGCCACTGAATAATAAACAGGGAGTAAGTCACCCGCATCTAAGTTCAGACAGTCTTCCTACCGCTACTATTCCTCTTCCTCCTCCACTCCACAAATCCCACTTCCTTCTAGTCATGATGATGTGACCTAGTTGGGTAATGAAAGGTCTGCAAAGAAACAACCCTCCTCCTCCTCCTCCTCCCCTCTTCTAGCACTGACGTTTCCCAGTTTGCTAATGAACTATCTGCAAGAAAACCACCAGACCCCCTAGCTAGAAATATCATCTCCCGTCCACGTTCCTCGTCCGCTGGAGAAGGGCTCGCCTCGCCATTTCTTTCCGTATCGGTAAGATCCTGACAAATCAACGACAGGAGCTCAAACACGGTTTCTCCACGGACCCCGCCTTTGTTATAAACCCAGAGTTTCAGCCTCTCTTTCCGCGCATCCCAATTAGGCTGTCTTTCAATCCACCGCCACACACCTGCCTCCAGAGATAACGCCGAGCCTCCTGCCCTGGCAATTCCAGCATTCAGAGGCCAATAAAATAAATTGCAGGTCAAAACGTATGACAAAGCTTCCCCCTTCGAATGCAACGCCGTCCCCTTCACCGCAGGAAAGCCACGCCCCCCACTCCACTCTCCCCGATACCAAAACGCACCCTCAAATCCCACTCCAAACGGTCTGATTACAGGGGCCATTGGAGTTTAATAATCTGACTGTAATTCAGGCATTTTCAACAGCTCATTAAGGGTTCATTAATATATGGGCAAGCTCCTGAATTATAAGTAAGCAGATTAGAAACCCGCGGTGTCGGAATTGTACAGTTAGGTACGCCGGCTAACAGAATAATATCGCAGCTACAATGAAAGGGCTGCCCCAGAGAGTTCTAGGCGAGATAAAAGACAAAGACTTTTTCTCCAGCCTTATTTATTAATTCAGTCCCACGTTCACCTTGAAGAGAAGGTAATGCTGGGGTTTTGTTAACCGAGGCTTTTTAAAGTCCGATGTTTTCAAAACATGTCCATCACAAAGAAATACTGCGCCATAATATACAGAGGTTTAGGGGGTCCAACGGGTTAAAGGAGAGAATGGTGGGTCAGGAAGCAGCCAATGTCCCACCAGGCAACTTCCAAGATAATGCTGCTTCTGTGCAAGGGGTAAAAAAAAAATCCAAAGTTTTCATCCCACTCCTGAGATTTAGCAAAGGGAAAAAAAGAATAACCGAATGCAGGAGAGAACCAACCTAGAAAATTTCCTGACAGTGAGAACAATTAGGAAGTTGTGGCTGCTCCATCACTGGAGGTTTTCAACGAGAGATTGAAGGGCCATTTGTCTGAAATGGGATAGAGGGTTTCTTGCCTGAGCAGGGAGGGGGGTTGGTCTAGAAGACCTCCCAGGTCCCTTTCCAACTCTGTCATTCGGCCTCACAGAATAATGTGATGATGGACTCATTCCGTGGAATTGTTCTGACCCAAACCTTGTTCCAAGGAAACAAACACAAAATGGAGGTAACAGCAAAACCTTTTAATGATTCTTTACGACTTCCGTTCCTTCCCGGTTAAAAGGCTGTTTCAAAATAATTGTCTCGGATAAGAACGAGCCTTTCCAAGGTGGTGCAAGGCTGCCAAGAACACTAGATAAAGTTGCCAAGAAGTATTTCAAACACAAAGAGTCTCCAAACACAAACTAAGAGAGTCTGAATGTCCACAAGGCTTGAATGCAAAAACTTCCTTGCTTCCTGCAAAGAACTCTGGTTTCTCAGCTAACTTTTATCTCTTAAGGGAAAGGCCATCACCTTGCAGCCTTACTCCCGAGTCGCCCGTTACTAAGAACTATTTCAAACACAAAGAGTCTCCAAACATCAAGAGAGTCCGAACATCCACAAGGCTTGAGAGAAGGCCAGCTCCACTGGTATGGACACGTCCAGAGTGGAGCACCTTCCATTGTGGCCAAAACTGCCTACCAACTACTGTGTTTCCCCGAAAATAAGACCTTGTCTTATATTTCTTTTGCCACCAAAAAAGGCACTGGGTCTTATTTTGGAGGATGTCATCCACTGACTCACCTCACTTGCGTGCGTCACTGCCGGCCTCCTTTTCGCTGTCAGAGGCCTTCAGAGACCTTATTTTGGGGGGTAGGGCTTATATTGGACGCACATGTAAAAATCAAGCTAGGCCTTACTTTCAGGGTAGGTCCCATTTTCAGGGAAACAGGGTAGAAGCCAATGGCTGGCGACCTCGCGGGCGCCCAAAGCAGAGATGGCAAGACACCCTCAACAAAGATAGGCAAGCGGCAGGACTGCATCCCGGAGACGCAGCTGACCACGCAAAGTGGCGTTCAATGATCCGTAAAGCGGACCCTGCGCTTGCGGGAATACACTAGGAGGAGGAGGAAGAAGATGGAGGAGGAAGAGGAGGAGGAGGCCGTACAAGAAATTACTTAAAAGGCAGGCTTCGGAGGCCGAACCGCTTGGTGCTCGCAGCCCTTCCTGACTCGATGTCACTTCCACGCCTGCTTAAAGGTGACGGGCTAACATCGGGCACGTTTGTCATGTCAGGTATATTAAATATAACGCGGCGATGCTCTGCACATTTCCCCACCAAGGCGGTTGTCACTTTCGCTTCACTCATTCTCTATTGAGGAAAAATGCAGCACTGGGAATTTACAAGGCTTTTCAGTTAAATGGACATAAATCACAGGTTTCATTCAAAGCGAATAATCACTGCCCATAAAGACCTACTTGTCTGTTACCATATATTACAGCAGAGTTCCTGTGAGCAATAATGCAGCCATTCACGGCAAAAGGAAAACAGAGCGAGACATTAAGAGATGACATGTAATCCTGTTAGGCGCCTGACGTGGGAAGGGAGCCTGACATTTTTATCATATATGTCCATTTCCATTTGGACAATCAGCAGAATAAAAATGATTACTTCGCCTGGCGAATCTACCTTCCCTTTCCTAAAACAGCCCAGCGAGATTTGTTTACACGCTGGGCAAACGGTTTTTACCAGGAATCCATAAATCTCCAGGTTGGAAAAGGTTTCAACGCCCAAATCCAACAGGAAGATTTCAAAGGATCCCATTCCTATTTCTTACAATGGGATTCCTTCCCCTTTGCCATCCACAACAGAGGGGATCATGGTCAACTTTTGAGGCGAGATGAGCAGCGATGAATCTAATAAATGAATAAATTTTTATTCTGTGCTAAATGCCTATGGAAAGTTCTCGGTCTATCCAGGTGCTTTTTCAAAAGGCAATTGGGCTTTTGTTTTTTTTCCCTGAAGACGTTTCGCTTCTCATCCTTGGAGCTTCTTCAGTTCTGAACTGAAGAACAGCAAACTTCACTCCCATGTAGCACTGAAGATGTAATTTAGTTGGGTAATGAAACGTCTGCAAGAAAACCACCAAGGCTCAGAGAGCACCAAGGACCCTGCAGTATGATTCAGACAACGGCTTTGCTTTCAAAGAAACACACCTCACCATACTGCTTTTCTGGCACGTCCACGAAAGTTTCTAGTCCACAAGGATATTTATATTGCCAACTCAACCACTCACCCCAACACAGACTAAGTTCTAAATAGTTGCATTTGACTAGAAAAATCCTTTTGGGGCTAAAAGTTAGTTCACACTCACACACACACACACACACACACACACACACATATATGTACTCAATAAATTTTTTAGCACATCCTCCAACTTCTAACACAGAGGAACCCATCCAACATCTAATCCAATAAACTAGGGAAATATACAGCACTTATCAACTCAACTCCGAACCACCATCAAAAACAAGAGAGAAAATCTTGCCAAATTCCAGAGACAGAAGGAAAGCAACGGAGGTTCCTTTGAGACTCAAGAGCCCTGGCTACATATTCTTCGGTCTGAAAGTTTACAACCTCAAAATATAAAAATAAAATGTTTGCCCTCTCCAAAAAACAAATCGTTCCTGTGATTACCGGTTTGACCAAATTTATAGCCTGACACTCTTCTTTTCATGGGAACAAGAAGTAACTTTTTATATAGATACTGAGAAAATATACACTAACTGGCAGCTTTATATATATATATATAGAGAGAGAGAGAGAGAGAGAGAGTTCTTTCCTCAGGTTTTTATGTTGGTTACGTTTATGACCGGTGATAAATTGAGGCAAGGTTTGTCTGGTTTTATGACTTGGTTCCCATTTCACTTTCTCCCAACTGATCTGGCAGCTTTTCCCTTCTCTCGTTCTTGCTTGGAATTCCCACTTAGCGCTAAAAACGCTGCCTTCGGTCAGCCCAGGTTGCAATGAGTAAGGAGAGAAAAGCCATACTTTCTGATCAGGGCCTTTGTTTTTCGGTTTCCCTGCATGGAGATCTTGGAGCAGTGGGTTCCATAAAACTTAAAGGGTTATTAAATCGCCTGCTTCTCTGTTATGTGCTGAAAGCAATAAAGAAAAATGAGAGAAGCACCCTCGAAGCGAGCTAGCCGTAAGTACCCCCACATCACAAAGCAAAACACAGAACACAGAATAACACAGTTGGAAGGGACCTTTGGAAAATCAATTGACCCCCCCCCCTTCTTCTTTGTGGCAGACCCTGAGACATTGGAAGGCTGCTATCACATTACCTTTAGTCCTTCTGTTTACTAGACTAGACCTATCTAATTCTTGCAACCGTTCTTCCTATGTTTGCCTTAATCAACTTTGGACTAGATGACCTACAAGGTCCCTTCCAACTCTGTTAATCTGGTAATCTCAGACGGGCCCTCCCTAGTTCTCTGAAAAATAAAAACAAGCCAGGGGACAAGTGTTTTCCTGACTCACAAGTCGTTGTTACTGTAACCTTACAATAAAAGCAGTGTTAATATCCATGATTTGTATGCAGTGCCTCTTGTATGCACTCCCTGGAAGGGCTGATGACAGAAGCAAGGGAGGAAGGAAAAGTCAACATTTCCCATTATTTTCTCTCCTGACTGTTTTTAAGGGGATTGTGACGTATCAAAACAAGGTTACAAAATCAAGTTCAAATAAATTAAAGTATTTGCCTTCAAATGCTGAGGCATCTGAGCAGCTCTATACAAGCAGGGCCCTTCTCAATTCATCTACATTCTACAGCACCGCACAAAGTTTTATGTTCATGGTTATAAAAGGATACAATCTCCCTCTGTCATTTAAACTATTCTGTGACACACAATTCTAATTCCAGAGCTCTTGTAAATTCCACGTTCGTGTAAACAAGCTAGTAATCTTCAAAAGCTGGACTCCCCTAATAAAACAAGATGATTTGGAAGGCCCAGCAGAACCAAGAATCTAAAAACCTATGGATGTATCCGTCAATCTAAGTCTGATCTGTGTCAGATTTTATAATTTTCTTGCCTTTCTTTTGGCAGTTAAATTAAAAAATACAAGGTGTGTAATCTATTTCCCGAGCTTCTTATAATCTCTTTCATTCTTTTTGTTGTTTTGTGGACTGTTTTGAAGATTTTGACTTTTGTAATCCTCTTGAACCATCTGGGCTATTAGATTGTGTAGAACAGCAGACAAAATTGGGTGGCGGAGTTAAATGCGTCATCGGCTTAGAATCATTATGCTACCACAAGCGATTCAAGTCCAACCGCACTTGAATTCCATTAATTCTGGTGCCCATTTAGTATTGAACTTGAGTTGACTAGATTCTTGTGTATAGGCTTGGCCAATAAATTTTGAATTACGACTTAACATATGGTCCTGATCCCTTGCACCTGACATTAATCTAGTCTACTCAAGTTTAATACTAAATTGGCATCAGAAAAGGAGTTCAAGAGGGGTTGGGCTTGGACCATTTGTGGTAACGTAATGACTCTAAGTTGATGATGTGTTTAACTCCATCCTCCCAGCTCTACCTGCTCTTCGCTTACAGTTTCAAGTCATAGTCTTTATCCGAAAGATTGAAAATCTGCATTTCTTATCATCTTCAGATTTTCTTAAACTTGTCCAGGTCTGGGTTAGGGCTGGGTTGATTTACAGTTAGGTAGAAGACCTTAGCGGAAACTAAGGAACCACATTAATTTGAACAAAGATCTCAAAACCAAGCAGTGGTAAACTGCTTGTCCATATGTCCTGGCCAAGTAAACTACATAGATATCTCCATTAAATCTCCTAAAAACAAAGTGAATTTCTCCTCTCCTCCCTCCCTTTCTCTCTCCCCCCCCTCTCACAATTGGAGTTATCTTTCCAAAAGATAATGAGAAGATCTAATGACAAGGTAGGCTCATGAAATAATTACTTAATAAATTGTACTACCAGGCTAACTTTATTAAATGTTTGGTTGAAGTGAACCAGAGTACCTATAAGTAGACAGATAGTTTTATTTTAGGATCACTTATTGATTAAAGGTTTGCTTTGATGAACTGAGCTAGCTAAGCCAGTCTTTTTAAAATATAGGAAGGTCTAAAACGAGGAGTTCACAATCTGTATGGATGCAAAAAATGTAAGTCCAACAAACTTTGAATTTGAGTTCCGTCTCAGAAGAAGAAGCATTCTGACAAATGAAAACTCAGAATGCCTCTTCCAAAACTTTAAGAGGGACATTCATTGGCAGATCATTGAGTTCTATCTCAAAAGAAATTTTCTTTCTTTCTTTCTCTCTCTCTCTCTCACACACACACACTACAGACAAAATCAGAATGCCTCTTCCAAAGCATTTAGAGGGAACTTCCATTGGCAGACCATGCCGAAAATAAATAGAAATATCCCTTTTCTCCTTGGTGCTGCTTTTCCTCCCTTCATTTAGGTAGACCTCGTTTGATTTTAACTCGTGATATATCGCCGTGAGATTTCTTGAATTGTACAAGAATATTAGAAGCGCCCGATCGTCAGAAAGAAGCCCTTGTGTAATATCATACCCCTTTCTTTTTCCACTTTGTCTGCAGATATTCTACATTTCCAAAAAGGTAACATCCATCTTTAGCAGACAGGAAAAGCAAGAGGGAGTAAAGAGATGAATGAAGCCGAATTCTCACACGCTCCAGAATCCAGCTCCCGGCCAACGGGTTCATTGTCCCAGGGAATTGTGAGGACTGCAATCTCAGCAGATCTGGAGGTCACCAGATGGTGGAGGACTGCTTGAACACTAATCAAACAGCCATCAAGAGGTGAGGAGGGTTGAAGATGTGTGGAAAAGAGCTGCCCTCTTCCCTTTAGACACAGGACACAAATATTGGAAGTTAAGCCTTCCAATATTCAAAATCTCATACCAAGAGTCTGAGCATCGCAGGTTGACATCCCTTGGCCAAAGGAAAGTAGTTTGGTGTGAGCCATGATTTTTTTTTTTTTTAAGGAAGGTAGATGTGGTGGAATCTGGCCTTGGGTTATGAGAGAGGGGAGTGAAGAGAAACATCAGTCTTGAATCGTTGCTATGCACGAAGCACAGAAAGGTTCCTCCCTAATTCTTCACAGCTTTTATCCAAGAGTTATACAGACCGTGCTTTATCCTGGCAAGATTCTGTCTATTTGGCGATCAGCAATAAAGAAACTCCTTATGCAAACGTGCTTTATCCTGGCAAGATTCTGTCTATTTGGCGATCAGCAATAAAGAAACTCCTTATGCAAACGTGCTTTATCCTGGCAAGATTCTGTCTATTAGGCGATCAGCAATGAACAAACTACTCTGAGCACTAACATGTGTTGTTCTTGGTTTCCCACTCCCGACAACAGAGGATTCCGCAAAAGACCATAAGCATGTAGGGAAAAAGGGGGACATGCTATAGATATATATATGTCTATACTATAGATATATCTATAGTGGAACAAAAGGTGTTGGATATAGAATATAACAGTAATAGGAAGGAAAAACAGAGGGGGAGTTGCATTCCAGATGTTACACTTTATGTTGCTGGAGAAGACATCACCCAATAAAAGTGGAGTAAAGTGGAACCCACACGTCCAGAAATTCCAACTCTGAGAGGAAGAGAAAGACTAGGAAGGAAGGAGGGAGGGAGGGAGGGAAGGAAGGAAATATGGATAATATCGAGGGAGGGAGGAAGGAAAATATTCAGGCAGATAAGGAGGGAGGGAGGAAGAGAAAGGAACGGAGGGAGAGAGGGAGGGGAAGAGAAAGAAAGAGAGAGAGAAGGAGGGAGAGTTTTCATATCCTCAAGGAAATAAAAGTCCAGTTTCGGATTTTCCCTCCCCCCTTATCTAAAAAGCCCAAAGACACCATTTTCATGTAACGGACGAGAGAGGGCAATAACAAGGAGTTTTTCTAACCTGTCAGTAAAAAATAAAATAAAAATAACCTCCCTACACCCCCATAACCCCTTCTCCTCTCAATTCCCTTCTCTTCCCCTTCTTTCCTCCCCCCCTCCCCCCCAAGTGGCTGCTTCAGGTGGAATCGCGAGAAATGTCAGCCTTGATCCAAGCTGGCTGGCCCCAAGGAAGGGGGAAAAAAGAGAGAGAGCCAAAAAGCAAAAATCTCACGGATGGCTAAGCTCCAAGACCTTAGGAGAGGCCAGGCCCCACCGCAGCCAAGCCAACCTTGGCAATAACCGTCTCCGCAGAAAATGATGAGCAGCTCCATAAATCCAGCCTCTTCCTCTTCACCCGGGCTCATTACGGTGCTCCGGATTCTCTGGGCGGCCGTAATTCTGCCAGCAGATATCCGGGAATCACCTTGTCAATACCCAGCGGTGCCCGCCTCTTCCACTACCGCTTGCCCCTACTACGCGGCCCCTCGGATGCGATTTTGGCTGACCTTTAATCTGCGGCAGCTTTACTCTCATCACCAAAGTGCAAGTTGGAGAGCCATAAAACTGCAACCTCTTGGAGGCAAGAGGGAACGCTAAAGCTCCCCTAACTGGGGTAGCTAACCTTTGGTAATGGCTTTCCGCATTGATGGGAGGAAGCGGGGAGAGAGGGAGAAGGAGAGGGGAAGGGAAGAAGACGCTCAGGCAGAAAACAAACACAAGCAAAAGGGTATGGCAGCCCCCTGTGTTAAAAAGATTTGGGGGGGGGAGGGCAGAGGGCAGATGGGGGAGGGGGAACCAGAGAGGAAGCAGCAGCAAGGGGCATCTATCCATTCGCTCAGTTTCAGCTCTCCTTTGGGTAGCCGGTGGAAGAGGATATTTTTGTAGGTCTGGATTGAATTGTGGGGTCCTCAGTGCTCTCTGAACTGAATGGTTTAACATTATCAGTGGGAGGAGGAGGAGGAGGAGGAGGAGGAGGAGGAGGAGGAGGAGGAGGAGGAGGAGGAGGAGGAGGAGGAGGAGGAGGAGGAGGAGGAGGAGGAGGAGGACTGTGAGGTCCTTGGTGCTCACTTGAACTTGGTTGCTTTCTTGCCGATGTTTCATTACCCAACTAGGTAACATCATCATTGCTAGAAGAAATAGTGGAGGAGGAGGAAGAGGAAGAGGAGGAGGAGGAGAAGAAGGACTATAGAGTCCTTGGTGCTCTCTGAGCTTGGGGGCTTTCGTGCAGACGTTTCATCACCAAACCAGGTAACATTATCAGTGCTGGAAGGGATGCTAATTAATGCTAGTTAAGATCTTGTTAGGTTTCAGTTGGATTATTTAGGTGATAGCTGCATCTTTTCATGAGTGCAATTGCTAGGGAGGGAGGGAAGGAGGGAGGGAGGAAGGAAGGAAGGGGAAGGAAATGGGAATGAGGGAAGAAAGGAAGGAAGGAGGGAGATTGGAAAGGAGGACAGGAGGGGGAAGGCAGGAAGGGATAAACAGCAGTGAAACAGAAAAATATCAAGGCTTGTTGTGCAGCAAGCGAAGCTGGTAAAACATTAAACATTTAAAAACCTGGCACAACAAGAATGCTGCAAACTCCCTGAAGGAGGGAAGAGATATTAATGAACATGCCCTGGAATTAGTCGCCTGGGATCTCAAAGAAAGCAATTTGTCTAGGTACAAGGGTTATATTTATCATGAAGGCAAAAACGTTTGTTTCCACCCCCCACCACCACCTCCGCTGCTGGAAACGCGGGACGAGGGCTAACTTTCAAGAGGCAGCCCTGGGGACCCACTTCCCCTTCCTTCCTTGGGTAAAAATGCTGGGCTTTCGGGATGGAAACCCCTGCCAAAGTGACACAGAGGCCGTCCTTGGCTTCGTTTAAGCGTCCCGTTCAAAGTTAGGACGGCACTGAAAAAGTCCCTGACGACCATTTTTTGCACTGACGACCGTCGCAGCACCTCCAGGGTCGCGTGATCAAAATCCAGGCGCTTGGCCACTGACCCATATTTACGACGGCCGCATGTCCTGGGGGTCCTGCAATCCCCTTTTGGCAATGGGGGAGCCAGATTCGTTTAATGACCGGGTCATTGACTTAACACCTGCAGGGATCTCTTCTCCGCCCTGCTTAACAACGGTGGCAAGAAAAGGAATCAACATTCGCTTGGCCAATGTCTCGCTTAGCAACGGAAGTCTTGGGCTCAGCTGCAGGTTCATAAGCCGAGGACTGCTGGCACAGTTTAACCATTTTGCCCCGAGAGCTTTTCCGGAGACCGTTGTCTCCTTTAAGGCGCCAAGGAAAGAACAGAGGGGAGAGAAGACAGAAGGGTGTTTCGGTTCCCGTAACATTTAACCTGACAGCGCGCGATGAAGGTCGAAGAAGGGGAGACCACAGAGGGGCTTTTACCGTTGACACCGGAGCCTTGTCAAATCAGGTATCTGCTCTGCAACTTTGATGAACCAAGAGCGCTGGGTCAAAGGAAGCTGAGGGGGATTGGGAGCAGCACAGGAGAGAGGGGGGAGAGGGAGGGAGAGAAATAGAGAGGGGGAGGGGCAGAGGGAGAAAGGGAGAAGAGAGAGAAAACAGAGAGAAGGAAGGAGGGAGAGGGAGGGAGAAGCAAGAAAGGGAGGGGGAGAGAGAAAGAGGGAGGGAGGGAGAAAAGAGAGAGAGAACATAGAGAAGGAAGGAGAGAGAGGGAAGGAGACAGAAAGAGGGAGGGAAAGAGAGAAAAGGAGGGAGGGGGAGAGAAAGAAGAGAGAGAGGGAGAAAAAAAGAAAAGGACCAAACACAGAAAAGACCAAGGACCCATAGTTTATCCTTGAGCTACAATATTCTCTTCTACTCCTTCCTTCCTTCCTTCCTTCCTTCCTTCCTTCCTTCCTTCCTTCCTTCCTTCCTTCCTTCCTTCCTTCTCCTCCTCTAAAAGTTAATATGAGAAAGTAGCTGGGTTATCACTCTTTCCACATCAGAAGAAATGCTGTCCTGAATATTGCTAGTCTGGATACCCCCTGTGAGTAACTGGTCCTCGGATGTTACCAAAATAGACTAGGGTCATGGTTTATTGGTCCTTGCCCAAGGCAAACACACCAATGCTTCTTATTAATAACCAAGACTGCATATTTAAGTGAAGCCCGGATCGTCAGTGGGCTGAGAAAGAAGCGCAAAAGAACAGTCCGGTGTTTGAATGCCAGAAACTGGCTGATGGCAGGAGGTTGGTGAAGCATTTGGCATTTACATTCAAGCAAATTTGGATACTTTCCCCACCTGTCCTACACTGATAATGTTATCTAGCATGGCCATGAAACATTTGCAAACGCAAAACCTGGCTGGGAGAATTCCACAATTCAGGAAAAAGGTTTGAAGCCCCCTCTAATGCAGAGATGGGGTTTTTATGTGAATATTTACCTTTTCCTCCATTTTAGTTAAGCAACGAATCCTGCTTCAAGCTCTGACATCTCAGTAGAATGTATACAAAAGCTAAGTGGGTAACTGTTAGGAAGGAAGGAAGGAAGGAAGGAAGGAAGGAAGGAAGGAAGGAAGGAAGGAAGGAAGGAAGGAAGGAAGGAAGGAAGGAAGGAAGGAAGGAAAAGAAAACTAGAAATCTTGGACCCACAAATTTGCAATGCCGCATTCTATTATGAAATAGAACTAGGAAATGAAACACAATTTTAAAAAAATGTTTTAAAAGCTGAGAGCTACGTGCGGAGTTTGCTCAGAGTTCCAGGTTCAAATTTTGTGTGAGGAGGCGGGATGGGGAGGTTGGATCACTTCTGTCCTTCAAAGCCATCCAATCTCATAACAGAATCCTTTTTTTAAATTAAAAAAAAAAATTAGGCCGTAAGCTTCCTTCAAAAGATGCCAGCAAACACAACAGTGAAGGAAAGTGGAAGGCAGGGGAGAGAGAGAGAGAGAGGGAAGGAGGGAGGGAGGGAAGGGGAGAGAGAGAGGGAGGGAGGGAGGAGGAGGGAGAAAGAGAGACAGAGACAGGGAGGGAGAGAGAGGTGTGTGTGTGAGAGAGAGATGAGAAAGAGAGGGAGATGGAGAGAGAGGGAGAGAGAGAAAGAGAGAGGGAGGGAGGGAGGGAGGGAAAAGCATCGGGAATCACAAGGCCTTAAAATCCCTCTGGGGGAAGAAGGGAAAAAAAAGACCCCTTGAAATAACAAGGGGTCAGTTGGACGGTGCTCGTTGCTAGGCAACGGGAGCCACCAAACATCTTGATAACATTTAAGGCAGAAGAATAGATGGTGGGGAGGGAACAAGCTGATGAATGAAGCCGCTTCCGTGGTAATGAGAGCAAGTACCCAAATGCATCTGTGTTGTTTAAAGGCCAAGAGAGACATTAGGCTCGCCGGGAGCTTCCCAAAGCAAAATAAAAAATAAAAATAAATAATAATAATAATAATAATAATAAAGAAAAGAAAAAAGGAAAAGAAGGAAAGAAAAATCACGGCTTTTCCTTTGTGAGAGGGAAGAAGCAAACCCAGGACGGGCACTTCCAATGCGTCGCCTCTTCGGCAGATGGGGGCACGAGTGCAGTTGAGCCCAAAATTTCTGTTGCTAGGTGAGACGGTTGTTAAGTGAGTTTTGCTCCGTTTTACAACCTTTCTTGCCCCAGCTGACCCAAAGTCACTGACCCAAAGTCACCCAGCTGGCTTTCATATCTAAGGTGGGACCGGAACTCACCGTCTCCTGGTTTCAAGCCTGATGGTTTAACCGCTAACCTTAACCCCCATCGTCTTTCATAGTAACCCAATCACTCCAGGCAGCGCACAACCAAGAGGAATAACCATCTGTGCGTCTAAAAATGAATCCTTATTTGCTTTGGAAGGCAAAATAGGCTGGCATTTCTCCACCTTCCATCTGGAGATTTGCTCGCCCACTGATGCTCCCTAGTAATTCTCCAATAGTTTAGACACACCTCTATACCCAGAGGGGTGAACCCCCCGCCCCCCCAAAAAAGGAATCAGAAATCACCACCTGCTATATACCTAAACTAGGATCACAGCAAAATATCCCCGGCAAATAGATGGTGAAGGCATGGAGGTAGTGACAGATTTTATTTTCCTGGGCTCCAAGACCACTGCAGATGGGGACTGCAGCCAAGAAATGAAAAGACACTTGCTTCTGAGGAGGAAAGCTATGGAAAATGTAGACAGGGTACTAAAAAGCAGAGACGTCCCCCTGCCAACCGAAGGGCGTAGAGCCAAGTTTTCCCAGTGGGAATGCATGGCTGGGAAAGTTGGACCATAAGGAAGGCTGAGCGTCGAAGAATGGAGGCCTTTGAACTCTGGGGCTGGAGGAGGAGACTCCTGCGAGGCCCTTGGACTGCAAGGCCATCCAACCGGTCAGTCCTAGAGGAGATCCACCCTGGCTGCTCTTTAGAAGGCCAGGTCCTGAAGAGGAACCTCAAAGACTTTGGCCACCTCATGAGAAGAAAGGACTCACTGGAGAAGAGCCTAGCGTTGGGAATGGTTGAGGGCAACAGAAGAAGAAGAGGACGGCAGAGAAGGAGGGGGCTGGATGGAGTCACCAAAGCAGTCGGCGTGAGCTTAAAGGGACTCCAAAAGATGGTAGAGGACAGGAAGGCCTGGAGGAACGTTGTCCAGGGGGTCACAATGACTCCATGACTTCGCAACTAACAACAACAGGATCACAGCTTGTATGTATTTGGAGGTCTCCATGGTGCTGAAATCGGTTGCTTTCTTTTGGGAAGTCCAACCATTTCCAGATGGATTCCATGGTTGTTGTTATTTTTAAGATGGATCCCCACGATGGTTTCTACAGATCCCTTTCACGTTCCAAAGAACACGGTTCTGTCTTAATCCTTTTTATTTAAAGAGTGCTGAGTTGCCAGGCCAATATCTTCCAGGCACCACACTGTGGTAGACAATACTTGGCAAGAAGTCAGGAACAGATCTTCACCCTCATGAATTGAACTAATTGTCTCCTGCAAACCCCACTCCCCTTTCGCTCCTCTTTATTCCCTCTGGAAGGGGCCATTCACTGTCCACCTGTGGCTTTACTTCCGAGTTGACCCTTGTTCCTTAACTGTTCCTTTCTCCTGGCAGCTCTGTGCAGGTGCACACTGGGAACAGGCTCCAGCTGTTCTTCTTCCCCACTGATCTCTGACTCCGAAGGCAGCTGATAACTGTCGGACGGCCCCGGCCCCATCTCTGCCTCTGACGCACAGCCCTCACCAGAGCCTTCCCCAGACTCCAGGACTGGCCCACATTCCTCCCCAACCTCCTCACTGTCCTAGTCTGCTGCCAGCTCCGTGGCCACCGGAGGGCTTAAATTAGCCTAAATAAAAGGGGTTTTTATCAGGATAAAGGAGTCTGCTTTGTGATTTTGGGAAGCCTCGGTCAGAACACTTTGAGTATTATGGGCGACACACATAAGCCCTCCAGATACCGAAGAGGAATGAAGTGATCTGGGAACCTGCAAGAACGAAACCAACAGCAACAGACTCCCTCTTCTTGCCAATTAGCGGAATTCTGCAATTGGCAAAGGGTCACATCGCGTTAGTATCAATTAAGGTTCTTTTCATGGATCGCTCAAACCACTCGCTCACAGAGGCTTGGAAGGAAGGGGAAGAAAGAAGTCCAATCCAAGCCCATATTTCTAGGGCCCCAACCACTACACAGCTCTCCCCTCTGGGGTCTTTCCATGATAAGGTTACCTAGGCATGCGAAGGTTTGACCCGTTGCAAAGCACAACGTCAACTCAGCGCCTTTGTAAATTATGTCTTTATCATTTATATTTCACATAATTAGTATGTCCACACTGAAAATATTACCTAGTTGGGTCATGAAATGTCTGCACGAAAACTGCCCAAGAGCTATACTGCATGTAAATAGAGAGCAAGTCTCACCCAGTAGCACTGATGATGTTACTTAGTGGGGTAAATAAATGCCTGCAAGAAAACAATCAAGCTCAACCAAGCTCCGAATTACTCTATATAAACAGGAAGCAAGTCATACCAACTACAACTGGTGATAGTCCTTAGTTGGGTCATGAAATGTCTGCAAGAAAACAACCAAGCTCAGAGCTACTGCATATAAACAGGGCACAAGTCACAGGCACTAATACTGATGATATTCCCTAGTTGGGTAATGAAACTTCTGCAAGAAACCCAACCAAGGTCAGAACTACTGTATAGTTAACAGGGAGCAAGTCACACCCACTAGCACTGAGGATATTACCTAGTTGGGTAACAAAATGTCTACACAAGAAAACAATCAAGGTCAGAGAGCACCAAGGACCCCACAACCCTCCTCCTTCTCCTGCACTTCACAAACCCCACTCCTTTCTAGCACTGATGATGTTCCCTAGTTGGAGAATGAAACGTCTGCAGGGAAACCAAGCAAGCTCGGAGCTACTCTCTGTAAACAAGGAGCAATTCACATCCCCCAGCCCTGATAGTGTTGTCTAGTTGGGTATAGAAACGTCTGCAAGAAAACAACCCAGCTCAGAGAGCCTTGAGGAGTCCAGGGTTCAAATATTCTCTTCTTATGGGTGGTTCCACCCGGCACCATTTCCACTCCCCAGCCTTTCTCAACCACGCTGAAATGACCAATAGGCTTGTTTTTCCTCCCGCGTACCTTCGATTCTCCTTCCTGTTCATCAAGAGAGGCACATCACCCTTGAGCATTCTAGCTATTCCAGGAGCAACAAAATTCTCGACACCTCTGCGCTGGAGAACACAAAAAGCAGAGGAAGGATTGCTATTCCCCCCACTGCCAAACGCCCATCCTCACTCAGGAATCCAGTTCCAGGTTTTGTGCATGTCAGGGTTTTGCAAAACAACAACAACAGCCCTTGAACTGAAACAAGAGCTACCTGGCATCCCAACTGTCATTTTGTTTTTCTCTGTATCCACCCCTCCGATGGCACCAGAGGCTCCCCCCCCCCCACCGTTGCAACCGCAGAGAAGAGAGAGGAACAAAAGAAGAGAGGGAGAAAGAGAAGAGAGAAGGAAGAGGGGAAAAAAAACGAAGAAGAAAGAAGACGAGATAGAATAACGGCTTTATTTCAACCCAGCACCCGATGGGCAATGCTGGGCGCTTCTATCAGTCAATGCAGTTTTGCGTTGGATCTCTAAACCTGTTGGAAGGATATCAGGAAGGTCGGTGATGTGGGGAGATAAAGGGCAGAACCGTGGCACGGGACAGGTATAAATGTCAGGACCAAAGCACGCGGATCTGATGCTATTTTGGGATCAGGGGACCTTCCCTGCTTGCAGAACCTCTTCTTGAAGGGCGGACGGTTACGGAATATGAAATATAAATACATACACAGCTACATACGTCGCTTGGACATTCTCTGTGTGGATGGCAGGGCAGGGAGGGGCATCTCCTAACGCAGAGATCGGCAACCTTAAACACTCAAAGAGCCACAAAAGTCCAGTTCTCCCACTATGGAGTCTCCTAGCGCGGCGTCCTTTTTCCTATTCCTTTTTCCTAACCAAAAGCCCTATCAATTGTGGAGCCAACCATAAAACCCGCCCCTTGCCATAGTCTCTCCTCCTGGCGCACCGTGCTTTCCTTCCACACACCCCTACAACTGGAAGCTCCTCTCAAAATTGTGGCACCGACCGGCAACAGGGAGCCGCAAACAGAGGGATGAAAGAGCCGCATGCAGCTCCAGAGCCATAGGTTGCCAACCCCTGACCTAACTGGATGGTGGCCTCAGCTCCCGCCTGACTCAACAAACATAACCATCAAGAGCTGCAATGCAGTCCATTCTCATTTCCCTGCTTCCTGACTACCAGGAATTCAACAACAGCGTTCAACCGGGTTCACGTGAAATGTGGTTTGGGGTTCCCGAAGAAGGATGCGCTAATATCAACCGTGCAACCAATCTGTTGCCTCGATCCAAACTGCTCATTCCAGAGAAGGAAAGATACTGTAGCAGGGGCAGAACTTGGGTGCGGAGTCAAAAGAGGAATTAGCCTAGATTCCCTACGTAGCCGCAAGCGGAATCAGTCCTGCTCTTCTTGAACTCTGTTGACCCTTATCTAACTCCAAATGGGTGCTAAGCACGATTGAGAAGATTCCAGTGACAATAAATTGGTTGAATTGCACCGTCATGCATGGACCTGGGCATTTATGCCTGACAGAGACACACCTTTTTAGAAATAGTCCCTTTCTAAGACACTTAGGAAACGGAACCATCCTGGAATTAGTTTGGTTTCTGTTCAGGAAAGACTTTCCTACTCTGAACCCATGGAAAAGCAAAGCGGGGCGGGATACACCTTTAATCCTACTCACAACTCCCGGTAACCAAAGAGCGGGAAGAGGTTGGCTTCCTCCAGAGAGGTTGCCTTCAAAAAAGGATGTGAAGAAGCTACTACCATCAGCTCTATGGTGTGAACTTGGGAGACACAGATGGAGAAAGCAAATAGTTAACTGGCTAAGTAGCCTAATTAAGAGTTGCCAATTTAATTAGAGCCAGGAATATTAATGCTCCTGTTTTGGTGGGGAGGATATGGCAAACCAACACCCTTCCTTCTCTCTCTCTCTCTCTGTTTCTTTTCTTCTTCTTTTTTAAAAAAAGAGAGATGCTCTCTTCCCAGCCACCTCATTGGAGGCCAAGGAAGGGGGGCTTTGAGAGGGACGCCTCCCCCTCTCCCCCCTCCCCCAAGCTCTTGCAAGCTGACACAACACTACCCAGGTTTGCAATGAAGAACTTGTCAGCAATCAAGCTAGCGGAAGCTAATTAGCTGGCAGGTTAATGAGTGTGATGGCTCTTGACAGTGCTTTGTTGCAAGCCTCAACTGTATTTAAACAATAAATGATTATTACTTAAATGCGGCAGCATCAGGAAGCTTGTAAACAATAAGGATTGGATTGGATTGGAAGCTGGGAGGAAGCCACAGGCTGGGCGAGAGGGGTTTCCAGGGGTCATCTTTGATTCAAGCAAGACTTCAGCTTCTTAAATCTCTAGTACTGCATCCAGTCTTGGTCGCCACACTATAAAAAAGAGGTTGAGGCTCTAGAAAAAGTGCAGAGAAGAGCAGCCAGGATGATGAGGGGACCGGAGACTAAAAACAT